>NW_003314652.1:1081-7904 GCF_000143415.4 Selaginella moellendorffii
TTTCCAACAGTCTTGTATCGTGGCTGCGTATTTTGGATCCAGCTCTCGGGCAGTGGCATCCTTTTGTCTTTAAATCCCACCACCGCTATCACCTAGAGTAACAACACAAGAATGTAAAGCTTTGATCGAGGGAACTTGAGAGAAGACAATACTAACCTGTAAAGGATCCAAGTCTTTCCAAGGGACTTCTTCTGTAGCCAGCTCCCATAGTATCACCCCGAAACTGTACACGTCCGACCTGAAAAAAAGGAGCAAAACGAGAAAAGAACAGATGAGCAACACACACAGAGCCGATCGCAGCTCTCACATGCATACTTTTCACTCGAAGCCTCGCTCCGGAGAACCTCCGGGGGCATCCACTGCGACTGAAGACATCAAAGTGGCTTGTCAGGAATCAAATCAACTAAAGGAAAGATTTACCGTTCCCATCCGTGCGTTCCCCGTCAAGAAGTTGGAGTGCTTCAATCGCGAAAGGCTGAAATCTCCAACCTGATACATTTCCCAGTTTTAGCAGCGCTTAAAGCCTCTCCTCAGAGAGTTACCTTGACTTTGAGATTTTTATCAACCAGTAAGTTTGTAGACTTGAGATCGCGATGAACTATAGGTGGTGTGCAGTTGTGAAGGTAAGTCATCCCGCGAGCCTGTAAAATGGAGCTAAAATCTCGACAAAAGAGAAAACTATGGCAATACCAACCACGTCCAAAGCCATGCTCAGCTTTCGCTTCCAATCCAAACCCGTTGGCCTTCTGTGAAGCAACTTAAACAAACTGCCCCTGAAGAAGAAAAAAAAGCCATTGTGAGATTCTAAAGTAACAAATTTGTACCTGGGCATAAGCTCGGTTACGATGTAAAGCCGATCCTGAGTCGAGGCAGCACCGAGGAAAAGAACAATATTGGGATGTCTTAACTTTTTCATGATTGAAACCTATACTAAGCATATTAGTCTCCAGGCACTCGTAGAAATGGCGTGCTCTACCTCTTTCCGAAAGTCCTCCATGCCACTCTCGTTGTACTGAAGTTCGTGAAAGACCTTCACTGCCACGTCCTACACATACATTGTTAAGACTATAACAAAAAACTTTGAACGTACCAGTCCACACCAAGTCCCACGGTGAACTGTTGCACAGCTTCCTGGGAGACAGAGAAAACTTACAATCAGAGAAAGAGAGGAAAACACTAACGTACCTTGACCAATTTTATCGTGCAAGCTGAGCGATTCCCAAGTGATCTCATACTCTGGACTTTCTAGATCATCCCAGACGTGCCTGCTTGAACTACTGCTAGCCGTGCCTGTGCTACTCATACTACTATTGACATCCATGCTAACGATCGGTTGATTTGATGCGGGAGCCTCCGGATGTTCATGCTCGTCCTTCCGCAAAACAGCCGCCGCAGATGCCAACTCTGCCTCTGTATTAGACCAAGGCCACAGCCGACCCGTCCACGACCCCGATCTCGATCTTAAACCAGCGAAGACTCTGCTAGCCTGTGTCAAATCCTCACCACTGCTGCTTCCTCCAGCAGCAGCAGGATTTACCTCCATAGCGTTCCCTCGCAGGTGCGTTAGAATCTTGGTTGCCTGCACGGACAAAACACCAAGCGATAAAACACAAAGAAAACAAAACCTTGACTTTTACCAGGCTTGAAAATGTCGCGGCAAAGGGTATTTGCCACGAATCAGCTTGCGCGAAGTCCCTGCTCTTCATAAACGGCCGTGCGTCGCTCGACACACAAATCACCCCGACGAGCTTCCCGTCGTTGTAAAACGGCGTGTTTGTCATCATGGCAGGAAATATCTCGCCGGATTTTTTTTTGAGTGAGAACTGGCCGACCCACGACTCACCGACATAGAGTCGTGACAAGATCTTGGTGGCGCTCTCCACGGAGCTCTTGTCGATCAGAAGCTCAATGAGATCGCGACCGATGGCCTCGGCGGCGGACCAGCCATATAAGCGCTCGGCCATGCGGTTCCTACGCAAAAAAAAAAAAAAAACTTCCATTACCACCGAGCAAAGAAAAAAAAAACTACGCTAGAGAAAAGAAACATGGAAAAGAAACCAAGGAAAGGAACCCGCAACAAAGAAAAGAAAAAACCAGCAGGAAAACAAACCAAAGAAGAAAGAAAAACGAGAGATCATGTACCAGTATGTCACCTCAGAAGAAGTCGTGAACATATAAACGGCCTGTCCCATGGACTGGAGAATGTCGTTGTAGCGATCCTCGGCCATGGAAAGCGATTTTAGATCCAGCGCAGCGCGCAAATCCCTGTCCGAGAGCTTCTCCGAGGACGTCCTTCTCGGCCCGGACGAGTTCTTTGGAGGAGGCGACATGGACATAGATCTTCTTACGTGCCCCGCTGACGCTTCCTCTTGCTGGAGCCGGAGCGCCTTGACAACTCGCTCCCTCTCCTCTAGAATTTTTTTCATCTCCTGTTCTAGCTTGGTGTGGCTCTCCTCTAGCCTTCTAATCTGCTCCTGGAGGGAAGAACTACATTGCCCCGGCTCCACCTCCTCGGCCACTGGAGCGTCCATTTCCCCCCAAAATCCAGCCCCGAAGCTACAATCCACCAACACGAACCCTTGCCCTGGATTCCAGCCGCCAAGAACCCTCTGATCTCCTGCGCCCGGGAGCTAGCAGCAGCTTCTTACCTCTCATCGTCGCATCCCGGCGCGCCGGATGGATCCGCCACAACCTAATCCTCTCCGCGGCGCTCACCGGATCAAGAATGCGCTCCCGACGGGCCGGGGCGGAAATCCTTGCCGCGCTCGCCTGGAAGAGCATAGATCCATGCTCGCCGCCTCAGCGCCGACGAGGAGGCGCGCTAGCCCGGATTATCGCCCCTGGAATGGAGAAATCGGTCAAGAATCCAGCCTTGAGAGATTGATTGACAGCGCTCGCGCTAAGTTCTCTTTCCTGCCAGGGAACTGTGGACCTTTACGCCAATCATGCACATCCCAGCCGTTGATCTCGTAGCTAGATCAGAAATAGAAATGGCGGCCTGACCGTTGGATCCCATAGATCGTAGCCGTCCGTGCGGAAATAAGAATGTGCTTTTCTCTAGGGCAGATAAGAAGCTTCTAAGAAAAGCACGAGGAATATTCGGCATAATCCCACGTTAGAAGCCCTAGTTCTTCCTTGCGTGATGCGATGATATTGCGACGACCATGAAGGCCTTGCTCCTCTCGATAGCGGCGATCTTCTTCCTCTTGCATGGAGCGGCAGCTAGAATCGGCATCGGCGACGAAGCGCGGGTAGGGAATTTCAGAGATTTCTTCGGCAGCGCAGCGGCCGATCCAGCCGATGGAGCCGAGGCAGGGATTCTCGTCACGCTCTCCGAGATGGGGATCAGCTACGTCCGCGAGGTTCTCGTCGAGAGCGTGCTCCAGGATTTGACGCCGCTCAATCTGCCGAATGTGAAGCGGAGGGTGGAGTGGCCGATTGGAATTGTGGATGTGGAGCTCAAGAACATCGTCATTGTTTATGCCAACGTATCGTCATCGAATGTAGATCTCGGGAACACAGGGATCTGGTTCAATGCTTCAGGGGTCGAGACCAAAGTCTCGCTGGATTGGAAGTACACTTACACGGCATCACTGATTCCATTTCCCATCTCTGATAGTGGCACCGCGACTGCAAAGGTAAGAAAGGTTTTTGCTCGTTTCAGAGACTTCGACTTTGATGAAAAAACCTTTTTTTTTCTTAAAGGTGAACGATGGAGACGCATGGTTGCAAGCTACAATGCAACAAAAGAATGGAACACTGTCCATTCAGGTGACCGAGTGTAACACCGACTTATCGTCACTAGATTTGGAGCTGCAAGGCGGACAGTCGTGGCTCTACCAATGGTGAGTTTATTTTTTCTTGTCGAGGAGCTAGAGGGGAATATCATTAACAAAGCTTCTTTGTTGCTTGCCAGGTTCGTTTATGCGTTCAAAGGACAAATACAAAAATCTGTCGAGTCTGCGCTTACGACACAGGTTCTCGCCGCTGTGAGTCGGCTAAATCGTTTGCTGCTCAGCTTGCCCAGGCAGCTCCAAGTGGACACCACTTCAGCCGTTGATGTCACGGTTGTCGACGATCCAATTCTCAACCAAAACTATATCAGCGTCGGGGTGATGGGGGAGTTTGTAGATATCGCTTCCCCCAGCGAAAGAAAGCACCCTCCAAAGAAGCTGCCAGCCGGATTATTATGCATTGATTCAGATGTGAAGATGATCACTGTGGCTCTTGGAGACTACGTTATTACCTCCGCGTCGGACGTGTACTATAAAGTAAGTCTGCAACGCTTTTGTTTTGTTTTCTATTTTTCGTTAGTGCTCAATGGCTTTCACAGGCAGGACGATTAGAGAGGGTCGTGGATAGACTTCCACAGCAGTCCCTCCTCAATACTGCAAGTTGGAGATTTCTGATTCCGCAGCTGTATCGCAAGTTCCCAAACGATGATATGTTACTCAACCTTTCTGCTGCTTCTGCCCCCCGGGTTTCTTTTTCAAGGGATGGGATTCGTGCGACCACTACGGCTGACATGACAATAGAGGTGGTGGACAACAACGAGATTATTCCAGTAGCTTGCATAAGTCTGGTACGATCATACAGAATTCTTCCACTTTGCTTTTTCTTTGCTTATTCTTGTACTTCACTTTAGGAAGTTACGCTACATGCTTTGGCCGAGATTGTTGGCACTAACATCACTGGCGAGGCCTCACTTTTGGACTTGAGCCTGGACCTCAAGTGGAGTACTATAGGCACTTTTCCAGTAAAGTTCGTCGAGGTAAGCGCCTACTGTTTCTTTCACATTATCTACCTAAAACGTTTGTTGCAACAGGTAGCGACGAGAACCATCCTCAAAGACGTGATTCTACCACTGGTGAACTACAATCTCAAGAAAGGTTTCCCGCTGCCCGTCATTCCAGCGATCGAGTTCCAAGAAGCAACCATTAGATACGAAGACGATTTCCTGCTAATCTGTACAGACATCCGCTACACAGGCCTTCCGCTCCCTCCTCCCGTCGCTCCTTCGTGGTCCACCATCTAAAGAGGTACATATCGGTCAAATGCAACTCCTTTTCTTCTCGAAAGCCATCACGTTGCTCTTTTTTTCTTTTTTTTTTGTCTTTTTTCTCATATTGTTTTTCTTTCGCAGATAAAATCTGTAGCATATTCCCCGCGGTTTACGAAAAAGCGGGGCGTCTGTTTCCATCCCTGTCTGTCAAGCGAGACAAAAATGTTGAAATGGAGCCTCTGACAGATTGCTCAGCCGCGGTACGTCGACATTCTCGGCGTATATAACTTGTGGTGTGTACAGGATCATAGGAGAGAAATAAGTGAGCGTTGGGACGGTCCATTTCTCCATTCGTCGCGGTGAGTACCTTTCATAGTTTTTGGTTGCGGTGGCTCCACAAGTTTTTGTGAAGAAGAGACAAGCGAGCCGTGCTACTTGTCGTCAAACTCGAGATCAAGCCGAGCTCTTATCTTCAAACTCGAGATCATCGTGAGGTCTTTAGACAAAAAAAAATTGGCGAGAAGAGTTTGATTACATGCGACAGGACTTAAGAACAAGCAGCACACGCATTTACGTTTGTGCCCCACTCTAAAAGACTGAGGTGGTATCGGTTGGTTGTTTTGGCCAGATTTTTTTTGCGCGTCACTTGCTCTGGGCTGGATTGGATCATCCTTGCAATCGCCCTCCAAACCCACTGGAGTTTCTCTCACTCTCTAAAAATTTGAGAAAGCTGCCAGTCACCCACTGGGATGTTCTGTCATTACTATATTTTCCAGGCAAAGATCATACGAATCATAGTTTCCTATATTGTCAATATCACGATCAAGGCTATAATTTTGAGCTTTCAAAACAATCTCGGATTAACTCACGAGACAAGGCTGTGGGTGAATGATGGGAGAATAACAACATGGGAGTATCTTTGCGGGCCTGCCGCTGCAAGAACAGTTTTTTCTATGGACTTATTCCCAGTCCATAAAATCTAAGTTTCCAGTCGGGGGAGCTGCGTGGTGCACAAACGCCCACGACGCCACATCGCTTTCTCTTCTGGGTGCTATGACTGTATCCTTTAAAGAATGGCCCTTCGCTAAGTTGGCCGATCAAGAATCTTTGGAACAAAGAAAAAAAGTATTTCTTTGCTAGTTTTCCTTTTGACAGGCAGGCTGATCAAACAAGGAAAAGAAAAATCCTTCCATGGTTTTGCTAGTTTTCCTTTTGACAGGTAAAATCTCGCGGAAGAAGCCTTTAAAAGGCTGCCACTCTTTGGTCTGCTTGGTTTGCTCGCTTTAAACTTATCCCTGGGAGCCAGGGCTCTCCTTTGGACGCTACTCCTTGTCCACGAACAAGGAATGGACGGCGGTGATAGATAGCTAGACAATGCATAGACATTGCGAAAAATTTGATCTCACCCGCCCACAATTCCTCGAGAAATCCGCGTTATTGTCCTTTCATGACATGGATAGCTACAAAGAAAATGCACAGAAGAAACAAACCTTGGGTACACGTGTCACGCTCGCGGCCAATCAAGCTGCTGACGTGACATGACCGCGGCGCCGCGCTCGACGTCCTACCAGCTGGCGGTGTGGAGTCACGTGGCCCTACCAAAGCACATGGAATATGCTAATGAGATGCTTTCCCTGGATCAAAGCCACGTGAAGACTATATCCATTTGGCCGAAGCATAATCCAACATTCCCCTGGTTTGTTTTAGTCGGGACAAACACGATTTTGTCAACTCCTTAGCCCTAAAAAGCTTTTGATTCGATGACGTGTTGCAACCCATGCAGGGATCGAGCAACGTTGTGGGCATGACATGAATATATCT
>NW_003314653.1:0-3663 GCF_000143415.4 Selaginella moellendorffii
GTTTCGCGTGGGACTGGCGCCGTTGGGTTCGTGTTCGTGGGGGGCACCCTCCCCAGTGACAGGAGGTGCAAGGACCTCTCGGGGTTTGCCCCTTTCGCCCAGCGGTCGCAAGGGTGTGCCGTTTTCGACAAGGCACGCACGGTGCCAGCATGGCATGGGGGGCCCAGCCAATTCGGATCGATGCCCTCGACGCGGGCTTCGCCACGGCGCTCCTGGGGTCGCGTTCCAGTGCAGGCCCGAGCGCCAGTGCGGTGTTTTCCTCGAGAGTGAGATGCACTCCCGGCGGCAGCCCACGCATGGGGCCCGCGATCCGTTGGCACGGCCGCGACCGGGGCGTCACGCCGGCCGGCCCCGTTGGTGCCGGAGTGCGGGCGGGCACACGGATCGCCACGTGGGACGCATCTTCTTCCGTGGGAAAAACCACAAAAGCAGGCGCCCAGGACATGGAAAAATGTACTTGGCCACATGGGCCAGTTGCGCGCACCGCCCCAGTTGCTCCCATGTGCCCAAGGGCGAAAGGGGGCCCACGGTCCACGAGATATGGCAACGGGAACAGCACAAAACCCATTGCAATGGTGTGGGACGGTGGAGCAACGAAATCGGGATCCGTTTCTGTGGAAACGGGTGGACTCACGCAAGCTTTCCAACGGTTCAAGTCCCACCGCAAACCGAGCCATGGATGTTGCCCACTCGCTCGAAAACCCAGCGTCAAACCCATCGCAATGGTGCGGGCCGGTGGAGCGACGAAATCCAGATCCGTTTCTGTGGAAACGGGTGGACTCACGCAAGCTTTCCAACGGTTCAAGTCCCACCGCAAACCGAGCCATGGATCTTGCCCACTCGCGCAAAACCCATATCCAGACCCTAGCCCTAGCCACGTGTCACGGGGACCGCCGGTCAAACTCATCGCCGCCGGTCAACCACCCCACCGCACCGACGGCCGCGATTGCCCCAACTTAAGCCCCACTTAATCGCACTAAGCGCTCCCCATAATCGCCCTTTGCTAGTTAAACCCCCTCCCCCACAAACCCAATAAATTTAACCGACACGAAATATGTAACGGAGAGGTGGTAGAGGCCTAGTGGCAGAGACCCCCAATCTAAAAACAAGTCCACTCAAATAGGTCCCTGGGTCGAGACCCACCCGGAGCCACCTCTTTTTGGCACAATTTAAGTAGTGGAGGGAATATTCTCTCGGAATAATGGAGAATGCGGGCGTTGGGGGCCGTTTTCTCGCGAACCGTGCGTGCGTTTCGCGTGGGACTGGCGCCGTTGGGTTCGTGTTCGTGGGGGGCACCCTCCCCAGTGACAGGAGGTGCAAGGACCTCTCGGGGTTTGCCCCTTTCGCCCAGCGGTCGCAAGGGTGTGCCGTTTTCGACAAGGCACGCACGGTGCCAGCATGGCATGGGGGGCCCAGCCAATTCGGATCGATGCCCTCGACGCGGGCTTCGCCACGGCGCTCCTGGGGTCGCGTTCCAGTGCAGGCCCGAGCGCCAGTGCGGTGTTTTCCTCGAGAGTGAGATGCACTCCCGGCGGCAGCCCACGCATGGGGCCCGCGATCCGTTGGCACGGCCGCGACCGGGGCGTCACGCCGGCCGGCCCCGTTGGTGCCGGAGTGCGGGCGGGCACACGGATCGCCACGTGGGACGCATCTTCTTCCGTGGGAAAAACCACAAAAGCAGGCGCCCAGGACATGGAAAAATGTACTTGGCCACATGGGCCAGTTGCGCGCACCGCCCCAGTTGCTCCCATGTGCCCAAGGGCGAAAGGGGGCCCACGGTCCACGAGATATGGCAACGGGAACAGCACAAAACCCATTGCAATGGTGTGGGACGGTGGAGCAACGAAATCGGGATCCGTTTCTGTGGAAACGGGTGGACTCACGCAAGCTTTCCAACGGTTCAAGTCCCACCGCAAACCGAGCCATGGATGTTGCCCACTCGCTCGAAAACCCAGCGTCAAACCCATCGCAATGGTGCGGGCCGGTGGAGCGACGAAATCCAGATCCGTTTCTGTGGAACGGGTGGACTCACGCAAGCTTTCCACGGTTCAAGTCCCACCGCAAACCGAGCCATGGATCTTGCCCACTCGCGCAAAACCCATATCCAGACCCTAGCCCTAGCCACGTGTCACGGGGACCGCCGGTCAAACTCATCGCCGCCGGTCAACCACCCCACCGCACCGACGGCCGCGATTGCCCCAACTTAAGCCCCACTTAATCGCACTAAGCGCTCCCCATAATCGCCCTTTGCTAGTTAAACCCCCTCCCCCACAAACCCAATAAATTTAACCGACACGAAATATGTAACGGAGAGGTGGTAGAGGCCTAGTGGCAGAGACCCCCAATCTAAAAACAAGTCCACTCAAATAGGTCCCTGGGTCGAGACCCACCCGGAGCCACCTCTTTTTGGCACAATTTAAGTAGTGGAGGGAATATTCTCTCGGAATAATGGAGAATGCGGGCGTTGGGGGCCGTTTTCTCGCGAACCGTGCGTGCGTTTCGCGTGGGACTGGCGCCGTTGGGTTCGTGTTCGTGGGGGGCACCCTCCCCAGTGACAGGAGGTGCAAGGACCTCTCGGGGTTTGCCCCTTTCGCCCAGCGGTCGCAAGGGTGTGCCGTTTTCGACAAGGCACGCACGGTGCCAGCATGGCATGGGGGGCCCAGCCAATTCGGATCGATGCCCTCGACGCGGGCTTCGCCACGGCGCTCCTGGGGTCGCGTTCCAGTGCAGGCCCGAGCGCCAGTGCGGTGTTTTCCTCGAGAGTGAGATGCACTCCCGGCGGCAGCCCACGCATGGGGCCCGCGATCCGTTGGCACGGCCGCGACCGGGGCGTCACGCCGGCCGGCCCCGTTGGTGCCGGAGTGCGGGCGGGCACACGGATCGCCACGTGGGACGCATCTTCTTCCGTGGGAAAAACCACAAAAGCAGGCGCCCAGGACATGGAAAAATGTACTTGGCCACATGGGCCAGTTGCGCGCACCGCCCCAGTTGCTCCCATGTGCCCAAGGGCGAAAGGGGGCCCACGGTCCACGAGATATGGCAACGGGAACAGCACAAAACCCATTGCAATGGTGTGGGACGGTGGAGCAACGAAATCGGGATCCGTTTCTGTGGAAACGGGTGGACTCACGCAAGCTTTCCAACGGTTCAAGTCCCACCGCAAACCGAGCCATGGATGTTGCCCACTCGCTCGAAAACCCAGCGTCAAACCCATCGCAATGGTGCGGGCCGGTGGAGCGACGAAATCCAGATCCGTTTCTGTGGAAACGGGTGGACTCACGCAAGCTTTCCAACGGTTCAAGTCCCACCGCAAACCGAGCCATGGATCTTGCCCACTTGCGCAAAACCCATATCCAGACCCTAGCCCTAGCCACGTGTCACGGGGACCGCCGGTCAAACTCATCGCCGCCGGTCAACCACCCCACCGCACCGACGGCCGCGATTGCCCCAACTTAAGCCCCACTTAATCGCACTAAGCGCTCCCCATAATCGCCCTTTGCTAGTTAAACCCCCTCCCCCACAAACCCAATAAATTTAACCGACACGAAATATGTAACGGAGAGGTGGTAGAGGCCTAGTGGCAGAGACCCCCAATCTAAAAACAAGTCCACTCAAATAGGGCCCTGGGACGAGAACCACCCGGAACCACCTCTTTTTGGCACA
>NW_003314653.1:3763-7900 GCF_000143415.4 Selaginella moellendorffii
TAGTAGTGGAGGGAATATTCTCTCGGAATAATGGAGAATGCGGGCGTTGGGGGCCGTTTTCTCGCGAACCGTGCGTGCGTTTCGCGTGGGACTGGCGCCGTTGGGTTCGTGTTCGTGGGGGGCACCCTCCCCAGTGACAGGAGGTGCAAGGACCTCTCGGGGTTTGCCCCTTTCGCCCAGCGGTCGCAAGGGTGTGCCGTTTTCGACAAGGCACGCACGGTGCCAGCATGGCATGGGGGGCCCAGCCAATTCGGATCGATGCCCTCGACGCGGGCTTCGCCACGGCGCTCCTGGGGTCGCGTTCCAGTGCAGGCCCGAGCGCCAGTGCGGTGTTTTCCTCGAGAGTGAGATGCACTCCCGGCGGCAGCCCACGCATGGGGCCCGCGATCCGTTGGCACGGCCGCGACCGGGGCGTCACGCCGGCCGGCCCCGTTGGTGCCGGAGTGCGGGCGGGCACACGGATCGCCACGTGGGACGCATCTTCTTCCGTGGGAAAAACCACAAAAGCAGGCGCCCAGGACATGGAAAAATGTACTTGGCCACATGGGCCAGTTGCGCGCACCGCCCCAGTTGCTCCCATGTGCCCAAGGGCGAAAGGGGGCCCACGGTCCACGAGATATGGCAACGGGAACAGCACAAAACCCATTGCAATGGTGTGGGACGGTGGAGCAACGAAATCGGGATCCGTTTCTGTGGAAACGGGTGGACTCACGCAAGCTTTCCAACGGTTCAAGTCCCACCGCAAACCGAGCCATGGATGTTGCCCACTCGCTCGAAAACCCAGCGTCAAACCCATCGCAATGGTGCGGGCCGGTGGAGCGACGAAATCCAGATCCGTTTCTGTGGAAACGGGTGGACTCACGCAAGCTTTCCAACGGTTCAAGTCCCACCGCAAACCGAGCCATGGATCTTGCCCACTCGCGCAAAACCCATATCCAGACCCTAGCCCTAGCCACGTGTCACGGGGACCGCCGGTCAAACTCATCGCCGCCGGTCAACCACCCCACCGCACCGACGGCCGCGATTGCCCCAACTTAAGCCCCACTTAATCGCACTAAGCGCTCCCCATAATCGCCCTTTGCTAGTTAAACCCCCTCCCCCACAAACCCAATAAATTTAACCGACACGAAATATGTAACGGAGAGGTGGTAGAGGCCTAGTGGCAGAGACCCCCAATCTAAAAACAAGTCCACTCAAATAGGTCCCTGGGTCGAGACCCACCCGGAGCCACCTCTTTTTGGCACAATTTAAGTAGTGGAGGGAATATTCTCTCGGAATAATGGAGAATGCGGGCGTTGGGGGCCGTTTTCTCGCGAACCGTGCGTGCGTTTCGCGTGGGACTGGCGCCGTTGGGTTCGTGTTCGTGGGGGGCACCCTCCCCAGTGACAGGAGGTGCAAGGACCTCTCGGGGTTTGCCCCTTTCGCCCAGCGGTCGCAAGGGTGTGCCGTTTTCGACAAGGCACGCACGGTGCCAGCATGGCATGGGGGGCCCAGCCAATTCGGATCGATGCCCTCGACGCGGGCTTCGCCACGGCGCTCCTGGGGTCGCGTTCCAGTGCAGGCCCGAGCGCCAGTGCGGTGTTTTCCTCGAGAGTGAGATGCACTCCCGGCGGCAGCCCACGCATGGGGCCCGCGATCCGTTGGCACGGCCGCGACCGGGGCGTCACGCCGGCCGGCCCCGTTGGTGCCGGAGTGCGGGCGGGCACACGGATCGCCACGTGGGACGCATCTTCTTCCGTGGGAAAAACCACAAAAGCAGGCACCCAGGACATGGAAAAATGTACTTGGCCACATGGGCCAGTTGCGCGCACCGCCCCAGTTGCTCCCATGTGCCCAAGGGCGAAAGGGGGCCCACGGTCCACGAGATATGGCAACGGGAACAGCACAAAACCCATTGCAATGGTGTGGGACGGTGGAGCAACGAAATCGGGATCCGTTTCTGTGGAAACGGGTGGACTCACGCAAGCTTTCCAACGGTTCAAGTCCCACCGCAAACCGAGCCATGGATGTTGCCCACTCGCTCGAAAACCCAGCGTCAAACCCATCGCAATGGTGCGGGCCGGTGGAGCGACGAAATCCAGATCCGTTTCTGTGGAAACGGGTGGACTCACGCAAGCTTTCCAACGGTTCAAGTCCCACCGCAAACCGAGCCATGGATCTTGCCCACTCGCGCAAAACCCATATCCAGACCCTAGCCCTAGCCACGTGTCACGGGGACCGCCGGTCAAACTCATCGCCGCCGGTCAACCACCCCACCGCACCGACGGCCGCGATTGCCCCAACTTAAGCCCCACTTAATCGCACTAAGCGCTCCCCATAATCGCCCTTTGCTAGTTAAACCCCCTCCCCCACAAACCCAATAAATTTAACCGACACGAAATATGTAACGGAGAGGTGGTAGAGGCCTAGTGGCAGAGACCCCCAATCTAAAAACAAGTCCACTCAAATAGGTCCCTGGGTCGAGACCCACCCGGAGCCACCTCTTTTTGGCACAATTTAAGTAGTGGAGGGAATATTCTCTCGGAATAATGGAGAATGCGGGCGTTGGGGGCCGTTTTCTCGCGAACCGTGCGTGCGTTTCGCGTGGGACTGGCGCCGTTGGGTTCGTGTTCGTGGGGGGCACCCTCCCCAGTGACAGGAGGTGCAAGGACCTCTCGGGGTTTGCCCCTTTCGCCCAGCGGTCGCAAGGGTGTGCCGTTTTCGACAAGGCACGCACGGTGCCAGCATGGCATGGGGGGCCCAGCCAATTCGGATCGATGCCCTCGACGCGGGCTTCGCCACGGCGCTCCTGGGGTCGCGTTCCAGTGCAGGCCCGAGCGCCAGTGCGGTGTTTTCCTCGAGAGTGAGATGCACTCCCGGCGGCAGCCCACGCATGGGGCCCGCGATCCGTTGGCACGGCCGCGACCGGGGCGTCACGCCGGCCGGCCCCGTTGGTGCCGGAGTGCGGGCGGGCACACGGATCGCCACGTGGGACGCATCTTCTTCCGTGGGAAAAACCACAAAAGCAGGCGCCCAGGACATGGAAAAATGTACTTGGCCACATGGGCCAGTTGCGCGCACCGCCCCAGTTGCTCCCATGTGCCCAAGGGCGAAAGGGGGCCCACGGTCCACGAGATATGGCAACGGGAACAGCACAAAACCCATTGCAATGGTGTGGGACGGTGGAGCAACGAAATCGGGATCCGTTTCTGTGGAAACGGGTGGACTCACGCAAGCTTTCCAACGGTTCAAGTCCCACCGCAAACCGAGCCATGGATGTTGCCCACTCGCTCGAAAACCCAGCGTCAAACCCATCGCAATGGTGCGGGCCGGTGGAGCGACGAAATCCAGATCCGTTTCTGTGGAAACGGGTGGACTCACGCAAGCTTTCCAACGGTTCAAGTCCCACCGCAAACCGAGCCATGGATCTTGCCCACTCGCGCAAAACCCATATCCAGACCCTAGCCCTAGCCACGTGTCACGGGGACCGCCGGTCAAACTCATCGCCGCCGGTCAACCACCCCACCGCACCGACGGCCGCGATTGCCCCAACTTAAGCCCCACTTAATCGCACTAAGCGCTCCCCATAATCGCCCTTTGCTAGTTAAACCCCCTCCCCCACAAACCCAATAAATTTAACCGACACGAAATATGTAACGGAGAGGTGGTAGAGGCCTAGTGGCAGAGACCCCCAATCTAAAAACAAGTCCACTCAAATAGGTCCCTGGGTCGAGACCCACCCGGAGCCACCTCTTTTTGGCACAATTTAAGTAGTGGAGGGAATATTCTCTCGGAATAATGGAGAATGCGGGCGTTGGGGGCCGTTTTCTCGCGAACCGTGCGTGCGTTTCGCGTGGGACTGGCGCCGTTGGGTTCGTGTTCGTGGGGGGCACCCTCCCCAGTGACAGGAGGTGCAAGGACCTCTCGGGGTTTGCCCCTTTCGCCCAGCGGTCGCAAGGGTGTGCCGTTTTCGACAAGGCACGCACGGTGCCAGCATGGCATGGGGGGCCCAGCCAATTCGGATCGATGCCCTCGACGCGGGCTTCGCCACGGCGCTCCTGGGGTCGCGTTCCAGTGCAGGCCCGAGCGCCAGTGCGGTGTTTTCCTCGAGAGTGAGATGCACCCAACCGACAAGTAGTCAGGGTTTGCCCCCGAAGC
>NW_003314654.1:0-7794 GCF_000143415.4 Selaginella moellendorffii
ACTTTCCTCGCCCATCAGCGTCTAAGCATCAATCTTTTTTAAAAAAATTGGTAATATTATTGCAGAATGGCAGCCTTCTTTGAGAGAGTTGGCAGGGCCATACCTGTACGTTCTATAGGCAGACGACTCAAAGAACAGCCCACATCAATGCATGAGCTACTCCTCAAAGGACAGGAGGAAAGCCTCCTCTACCCTGGAAATCCCAAGCTTTTGGAGACCATCACACTCTAGAGTCTCTACTGCAATGAAAGGCCCATGACATACTGGAAACTCTCACTTAAGCATCTTGCACTGGAGATTTCCCTTGTGGCCGGAGATGAATGCGGTGATGTTGTGATGTTGTGAGGTTTATTTATGATGCACTTGCACTGGACACACTTCTTCCAGTAAGATCTGAACCACATCACGTACTCTAGTCTAGATTCATATGCTTTTTGTTGAAAAATGAACAAGGTTATGAGTAAGTGATTTGCTAGTCATTATTGATCAAAGTGATTTTGGAAAGATGCTTTGAATGTGGAGTAGTTAACTATGTTTGCCTCCAAAAGAGTGTTTTTTCCATGTTGTTTGGCCAATGAGTGATTGCAAAAAGTTGTAAAGCTTGTGCCAATGCTATTTGATGGACAATATTGTTCAAAGTGAGTGATATATGTTTTGGCAAAGATGTCACCATTGCTAAAGAAGTGTGCCTTGCTATAGAATATGGATGTGCATGGGGAGAACCATCAATGGTAGACTCTTTCACTCAGTATCTATGGTAAACAATGCTTCTTTCTTGCTAGAAAGAGCATTTTGGTAATCTAGCTTGCATAGGTATCAAAACATCCCTATACCCTATGCATTATATGAAAGATTATTGGCTGCCATCTCTGCCTGAAATGAGTTTGAACTAGCATAATAAAGTGTCTAATATGTAGCAAATGCCAAGTCATAGAAAGATGTTAAAGAATTTTAATTTGTGTCAGAATAAAATGTCCAAAATGGGATAGTTCCAAATAAATAAGTATACTACTGTGGATTTCCCCTAACCAAGATTGTTGTCCTTTTGCAAATCCCAATTCCTCATAAAGAAAAGAGAAATTTAGCTATAAAATTGAAGAAAGATATGAAAGATATCATGAAAGAATATAGATATAGGATATCACCTAAAAACAGTGGAAAAAAAAAAAACAAAGAAAAAAAGCTATAACTTTTAAAATGTTTCAAAGTGAATATGAAATTTGATATAGACTCATTAAAAAAGCTTATACTTAAACAAAGAGAATGAGATTAAAACGATGGAGCTAAAACACCAAAATGCCTGTAGAAAACTGATTTAAACTTTAAATTTATAACTCATGTAATTATGAGATAAGATTTAGATATATTATTATTATGAATCTTTGGAACCTTGAGGATCCATTTGGACAATTTCCTTGTTTTAACACACACATTTTGAGTTTTCAACTGTGGAGTGATAAATATGTTAAAGGCTATATTATCAAATAATTTCCCCTTTTTCAATTTGTTGGTGAAATTTTTTTTGCTACCTTGGAGTAGGAAAATATATGGTGCTTGCTTCACTTAGATTAGGATTAACTTGTTGTAGTTAGTGATGAAGCACAAGTGAAAACTCATGAGAGGGAAATAAGTGGGAGATTATTTTAAGCCTAGATAAAAAATTTGATGATTTACAAATGAAAAAAGTCTATATTAATGGGAACAATAGTATATAGTTGGTTAATTAGGATGTGATTATAGGATGAGATTTAGATAACTATCATTATAGATCCTTGAGATAAAATAGCTATTAAATTTATTTTTATTAAATAATTACCTTTTCTCCAGTTGACTTAAATAAAATATGTTACATTTGGTTAGGATGGGTTCAATTCCTAAGAAAGTGGCACATTCACAAAATGAGGAAACCGAAGTGGCATAATATTTATATATAGGAGAAAAAATATTTAAAAAAACGAGGGGCACATCACAATTATAAGGAAGGGGTACAACATTCAGAAAGAAGAGAAACATAAAATGGAAAAAAAATATTAAAAAAAGAGAAAAGAAGATAAGAAAAAGTCACCAAAAAGAGAAAAAATATTAAAAAAAGGAGGAGGAAGACTTTTAAAGAGGATAAAAAATATTAAAAACGAAGGAGAGAGGAAAAGGTCTATGGTAGAGGAGACAAGAAAACATAATAGAGTGGGGAAATATAATATAGTTGAATGTTCAATAGGTGTTAGCTGTCATTAAATTTCATTATTTCTAATCTAATAGAGGAGAGGACAAAAGAGAAAAATTGTATAAATAGACTTCATTTGCGAGGGTGGAAGAAAATTTTTACTAATCAAAATGCAGCAATTCAAACTTTAGGCTCCAGTCGCCTTTGATGCATTACTGCTGGTGCTAGCACTGTGTAAGGAACCGATTCCCTAAGATGTCGTAGGCTAAAGGATCCCCGAAAGCATGACTGAAATGACAAAGAGTTCATCGGATGGGACCGAGTCGAAGATTGAGTCCAAGACCGACTCTGAGACCGAGTCTAGATAGAGTCCGGGATCGAGTCCGAGACCGAATCGGAGACCGAGTTCGAGACCGAGGTTGAGACTGGGGCCGAGGGGCCTTGGGTGGGAGTGAGCATGGGCTTGAGTGGTGCCGGAGGGGCCACCTAGGGAAGTGCTCAAGAGCAGCTCCCACTCCCGAAAGGGAAATCGATTGCAGTGCTCCCGGCTCATGTGGAGTGGTGCCCCACTTGAGTACCTTGTGGCTCATTGGTCCTCGCCCTTCCTAGGGGCTTGGGCCTTCATTTCGGGATGGAAGTGGGGGGGTAGAGGTACCCATATTGGGCCGTTAGGCCACGGTGTTTCGCCCCAACGTCCCGAAGCAAGTGCTACACCCAAGGCTTGGGATTTAGAGGGTCCCATGATCAAGTTTTATGGTACCAAGGGGTGTTAGGAATCTGGAGGCTTGGTGTGCTTGGCTGCTTGTGCCTGTGGGGAGTGTAGCTGAACCTTAAGTCCAGTCTAACCCGGGGAGGGGGATTGGGAGAGATTTGGGAATCCGTAGATGGATGGCTAACACTTCGTTGCTCGTGCAGTGAGTAGCTGAGACCAAGTATGACCAAGTAAGAGCTGGTACCATAGGCAAGAACCTTGGCGAGGGAACTTAGCACAAGCCAAGGCAGTGTTGGTCGGATAGACGAGGTAAGCTGGCAAATTGGAAAGGAAAAATTTGTGGCTTACAATTTGGTATCGAAGCGTTTTCCTCAGTTCTAGCGAAGGATAGAGGCGGATTGCTGGGAGATGGCAAAGGCAGGGCGAAAGCGAACCCAGGCGGAGATAGAACCTCCGCCAGAGCTGGAGCCTCCGGTCGAACAAGAGGCTATGGATGAGGAATCCTTGCATGAGGAGGACTCCAGTGAGGAAACATCCAAACAGGAGTCCGGTGGCGAGGTTCGGTCGTCCAAGGCTCGATTGGACGTTCTAGAAAGACAATTGGCACAGACCAATGCCCTGCTAGAGACTCTCGTACACAAGCTAAAGTGTGACGAGAAGCGGAAGAAAAAGTGAAAGACTGCGGATGCTGGCAGCGCAGAAGGTGTGGACCCTTCGGCAGGGACTAAGGCAAAACCAGACAAGGTCGAACAGACCGAAGTGGAATCAATCCCTCAGGCAGTTCCCAAGTACAAAACAAAGCCCCCACCGGTCTTCAAGGGAGTGAACGACTATAAGGTGGTGGAGGATTGGTTTTATGATATGGAGGACTATTTCTGAGCGTTGCGATTACCGAGCTCGGAGAAGGTCCCATGTGCAAAACCATACTTGGCAGATAATGCCAAGTCTTGGTGGAGAACGACAGAGGCCAACGAAGGACCGGTGGCCACTTGGGAAATGATGAAGGCGAGGATCCGCGCAACTTACGTTCCTCCGAATGCTACTCTGCATCTAAGGGACGAGCTGAGTAGGCTGAAGCAGACCAAAACCATTCAGGAGTATGTGAATGGGTTTATGGCAAAGAGGATACTTGTCATGGACATGGGGGATATGGATGCGTTCCATGCCTTCATATCAGGTTTGCAAACCTGGGCTCGCGGTGAAGTGATGCGATGGAACCTGACCAACTACAAGGAAGCGTTGGATGCGGCCATCAAGGTGCATTTCAACGATAACCTGCGAAAGGGGAACACGACGAGGTCGGGATGCATGTTTAGCAAAGGGGCCAAACCAAGGGGAACGTTTAGCAGAGGGAAATTCAAGAAGAGTTTCTCTAAGAATGAGTCTTCGGGGTTCCGGAAAGGCAAATTTGGTGGCCAGCGAGCGAGTACGTGGGGGAGTCAAGCGAAAAGAGACAAACCCACAGATAAGAAGGTCAAGTCATATAGCAGCTAGAAGATCTAGGGTGGAGGCCTAGGATCTAAAGGTAGGGCAAAGCAAGGCCAAAGAATCCTGCTTAAACTTGGTGTCCACGAGAGGACAACTCACTAAAGGAACTAAGGCAGCATTTTTGTGCTTACTCTCGGTGAAGAGTGACAAAAAGACAGGAACGGAAAAAGTACCTTTAGTGATCCAACGGGTGTTGGACCAATTCCAGGATACCATGCCGGAGGAGTTACCGGCGGGGTTGCCCCCCGCACGATCGATAGAACATAAGATTGAGCTGGTCGAGGGTGCTGAGGCGGTGGTTCGTCCCCCCTATCGTTTGAATGAGAAAGAACTTGAGGAGCTCAAGCGCCAACTAGAGGAGTTGGTGGACAGAGGGTATGTTAGGTTGAGCAAGTCGCTGTATGGGGCGTTGGTGTTATTTGTGAAAAAGAAAGATGGATCTATGTGCATGTGCATAGACTACCGATTGCTCAACAAGTATACAAAGAAGAACAAGTACCCTTTGCCTATGATTGAGGACCTATTTGATAGGTTGGGAAAGGCAAAATACTTCTCGAGAATTGACCTGAGGTCAGGATACTACCAGATCAGGGTAGCAGAGGAAGATGTCGAGAAGACAACCTGTCGAACCAGGTATGGGAGCTTTGAGTTTCTGGTCATGCCCTTTGGGCTGTGCAATGCGCCGGCAACGTTTTCAGCGTTGATGAACCATATCTTTGTACCCTATTTGGATCACTTCGTGGTCGTCTATATTGACGACATCCTAATCTATAGCGAGATGCTAGAGGAGCATGCCGAACACTTGGCGAAGGTATTTGAGAAACTAAGGGAACACAAACTATATGCTAAAGAGAGCAAATGTGACTTTGCTCAACAAGAGGTAAAGTTTCTCGGGCATGTGGTGGGCCAGGACGGGCTCAAGGTGGACCCAGAGAAGGTCCAAGCGATCCAGGAATGGGAGCGACCATCAAATGTACATAAGTTGAGGGCGTTCTTGGGGCTATGCAACTACTATCGAAAGTTTATCAGACACTATTCGAGAGTAGCCCTGCCCTTAACAGACCAAACAGGAAAAGGGAAGATGGTATGGACAGCGGAATGCAAGGCGGCATTCGTCCACCTCAAAGGGAAGTTGAGGAAGGCTCCAGTGTTGGCATTACCAGATTTTGGTAAGGACTTTGAGGTAGACACGGATGCTTCGGACTTTGCGTTGGGCACAGTTTTGAAGCAAGACAACTATCCAATAGCGTTCTTCTCGAAGAAGTTGGACAAGGCTCAACGGAAGTGGCCTGCCCACGAGAAGGAATTGTTTGTGGTGGTCAAGGCGCTCAAGGATTGGCAACACTACCTTGGGAAACACTTCAAGGTTTACACGGACAATGTGGCAACGAAACACTTCTTGTCACAGCCCGACCTGAGAGGGAAACAAGGTTGGTAGGCCAATGCCTTGGCCGAGTTTGATTGCGAGATTCTGTACAAGCATGGGAAGAGCAACATCGTGGCGGATGCGCTAAGTCGAAAAGCGAGCTTGAGGTTGGCGATATCCAACGCAACAGCAACCTTCTGGGACAATGTGCGGACAGCATATGAGAACGATGGTCTAGCACAAGAAGTGTTGCTGAGGAATCTAGAAGCACGGGAAGCTCACCAGAGAGGTGAGCTGCCAACGGAAGAAAAAACGGGCTATGCGGAACGCAACGGACTCATCTATTACAAGCAAACGAGGGTGTATGTTCCAGAAGCGGAACTAAGGAAGGTAGCTTTAGAAGAGTGTCATGACGGACCTCTTGCGGGACACAGCGGAATGCCCAAGACGATGGGCTTACTCAAGAGGAAGTACCATTGGCCAGATATGGCTAAGGACGTCCAAGACTATGTAAAGATATGTCCAACATGTCAGCAGGTCAAAGCCGTGACTAAGGCTAGTGGGGGCTTGTTGCAAAGCATCCCAATTCCAGATCATCCGTGGAAATGTCTTATGATGGACTTCATCACGAGACTTCCCCCAAGCGAGGGGTTTGGTGCGATATTCGTGGTGGTGGACCGATTTTCGAAAATGGCACATTTCATACCCACCACAATGGAAGTGGATGCGGAAGGTGTGGCGAAGCTATTCTTCGAACAAGTGGTTCGAGTGCGGGGAAGGTCGGAAAAGATCATCTCAGACCAAGATAAGATCTTCACTAGTAGGTTCTAGAGGACTCTCCTAGAACAGTATCGCACCAAGTTGAAATTCAGCACAGCCTATCACCCACAGACAGGTATGGGGTATTAAGTCAAGTTGGTTGGCACTAACACTTCTTGATAGACGGACAAACGGAAAGGGTGAATAGGCAGCTGGAGGATTATTTGCGATGCTATGTCTCAGGAGACCACACCGATTGGGTAAGTCATTTGGGACTTGCAGAAATATGTTATAACAACTCACCATATTCGAGTATCAGGGTGAGTCCATGGGAAGTCATCAATGGGCGAGCTATTGAAGGTCTTGTGGAGCTCGGTGTGGCCGAGTACCATGGAGAGTTACCCGCAGTGGAGGCATTCATGGCGGAAAGACTCAGCATTTAGAATCTAGTGAGGGATTCCTTGGAACGGGCTCAACAAAGGCAAACCAAATACGTGAACCAGAAGCGTCAGGATGTAGAGTTCCAAGCTGGGGAAAAGGTGTGGCTGAACACCAAGAACCTCAGGCTACCAAGTGGGATCAGCCGAAAGTTGACCCAAAGGTAAAAATGCATGTATTCCTGTAAATGAATTGATCTTGAGTTCCTTAAGCAGGTTCGCGGGGCCTTACGAGATCGAGACACGAATCGGTAAAGTGGCTTACCGACTCTGACTTCCTCGAGAGATGGGGAAGATGCACCCAGTGTTCCGCGTGAACTTACTCAAGCCGTACTTTGAGGATCCGCTTCGCAAGGACCAAGTAAAACCTTTACCTGAGGTTATCCAAGGGGAAGAGGAATACGAAGTTGAGGCCATCCTCAATGCGCGCAAGAGCAAGTGACAAGGACGCAAGGTGAAAGAGTTCCATGTGAAGTGGAAAGGATTTCCACACTGCGAAGCAACGTGGGAACCGGAGGAGAACCTAGAAAACGCACGAGATCTAATGGAGGAATTTCTGCAAGGCAGAACTCTATGCATTTATGCAAAGTTCAATTAAAGTATCAATTTGTGGAGTTGAGCAATGGCATATGTTGGGACCCGAAAGCGCGCCGAAGGTAAGCTAATTAGCATGGGTTAGCTAGGTCGACCAGGCATAGGGCACTACGCCCGACTCCCCGTAGGGATGTCAAATCCATAGAAATATTCTACGGAGGTTGGGTTCAAGTCCCAACCCCCTAGTAAAGCAAGGCTGGGTTCAAGTCCCGACCCTATACTAGGGCGTGGTGAGGTGAGGAGTGTAGGGACACCTATACTCCGTTGTCATGGC
>NW_003314655.1:0-7783 GCF_000143415.4 Selaginella moellendorffii
TGCGGGCCGGTGGAGCGACGAATCCAGATCCGTTTCTGTGGAAACGGGTGGACTCACGCAAGCTTTCAACGGTTCAAGTCCCACCGCAAACCGAGCCATGGATCTTGCCCACTCGCGCAAAACCCATATCCAGACCCTAGCCCTAGCCACGTGTCACGGGGACCGCCGGTCAAACTCATCGCCGCCGGTCAACCACCCCACCGCACCGACGGCCGCGATTGCCCCAACTTAAGCCCCACTTAATCGCACTAAGCGCTCCCCATAATCGCCCTTTGCTAGTTAAACCCCCTCCCCCACAAACCCAATAAATTTAACCGACACGAAATATGTAACGGAGAGGTGGTAGAGGCCTAGTGGCAGAGACCCCCAATCTAAAAACAAGTCCACTCAAATAGGTCCCTGGGTCGAGACCCACCCGGAGCCACCTCTTTTTGGCACAATTTAAGTAGTGGAGGGAATATTCTCTCGGAATAATGGAGAATGCGGGCGTTGGGGGCCGTTTTCTCGCGAACCGTGCGTGCGTTTCGCGTGGGACTGGCGCCGTTGGGTTCGTGTTCGTGGGGGGCACCCTCCCCAGTGACAGGAGGTGCAAGGACCTCTCGGGGTTTGCCCCTTTCGCCCAGCGGTCGCAAGGGTGTGCCGTTTTCGACAAGGCACGCACGGTGCCAGCATGGCATGGGGGGCCCAGCCAATTCGGATCGATGCCCTCGACGCGGGCTTCGCCACGGCGCTCCTGGGGTCGCGTTCCAGTGCAGGCCCGAGCGCCAGTGCGGTGTTTTCCTCGAGAGTGAGATGCACTCCCGGCGGCAGCCCACGCATGGGGCCCGCGATCCGTTGGCACGGCCGCGACCGGGGCGTCACGCCGGCCGGCCCCGTTGGTGCCGGAGTGCGGGCGGGCACACGGATCGCCACGTGGGACGCATCTTCTTCCGTGGGAAAAACCACAAAAGCAGGCGCCCAGGACATGGAAAAATGTACTTGGCCACATGGGCCAGTTGCGCGCACCGCCCCAGTTGCTCCCATGTGCCCAAGGGCGAAAGGGGGCCCACGGTCCACGAGATATGGCAACGGGAACAGCACAAAACCCATTGCAATGGTGTGGGACGGTGGAGCAACGAAATCGGGATCCGTTTCTGTGGAAACGGGTGGACTCACGCAAGCTTTCCAACGGTTCAAGTCCCACCGCAAACCGAGCCATGGATGTTGCCCACTCGCTCGAAAACCCAGCGTCAAACCCATCGCAATGGTGCGGGCCGGTGGAGCGACGAAATCCAGATCCGTTTCTGTGGAAACGGGTGGACTCACGCAAGCTTTCCAACGGTTCAAGTCCCACCGCAAACCGAGCCATGGATCTTGCCCACTCGCGCAAAACCCATATCCAGACCCTAGCCCTAGCCACGTGTCACGGGGACCGCCGGTCAAACTCATCGCCGCCGGTCAACCACCCCACCGCACCGACGGCCGCGATTGCCCCAACTTAAGCCCCACTTAATCGCACTAAGCGCTCCCCATAATCGCCCTTTGCTAGTTAAACCCCCTCCCC
Organism: Selaginella moellendorffii; assembly: GCF_000143415.4. Classification (NCBI taxonomy): domain Eukaryota; kingdom Viridiplantae; phylum Streptophyta; class Lycopodiopsida; order Selaginellales; family Selaginellaceae; genus Selaginella; species Selaginella moellendorffii. The sequence goes on from NW_003314655.1 coordinate 1,544, forward strand.
CACAAACCCAATAAATTTAACCGACACGAAATATGTAACGGAGAGGTGGTAGAGGCCTAGTGGCAGAGACCCCCAATCTAAAAACAAGTCCACTCAAATAGGTCCCTGGGTCGAGACCCACCCGGAGCCACCTCTTTTTGGCACAATTTAAGTAGTGGAGGGAATATTCTCTCGGAATAATGGAGAATGCGGGCGTTGGGGGCCGTTTTCTCGCGAACCGTGCGTGCGTTTCGCGTGGGACTGGCGCCGTTGGGTTCGTGTTCGTGGGGGGCACCCTCCCCAGTGACAGGAGGTGCAAGGACCTCTCGGGGTTTGCCCCTTTCGCCCAGCGGTCGCAAGGGTGTGCCGTTTTCGACAAGGCACGCACGGTGCCAGCATGGCATGGGGGGCCCAGCCAATTCGGATCGATGCCCTCGACGCGGGCTTCGCCACGGCGCTCCTGGGGTCGCGTTCCAGTGCAGGCCCGAGCGCCAATGCGGTGTTTTCCTCGAGAGTGAGATGCACTCCCGGCGGCAGCCCACGCATGGGGCCCGCGATCCGTTGGCACGGCCGCGACCGGGGCGTCACGCCGGCCGGCCCCGTTGGTGCCGGAGTGCGGGCGGGCACACGGATCGCCACGTGGGACGCATCTTCTTCCGTGGGAAAAACCACAAAAGCAGGCGCCCAGGACATGGAAAAATGTACTTGGCCACATGGGCCAGTTGCGCGCACCGCCCCAGTTGCTCCCATGTGCCCAAGGGCGAAAGGGGGCCCACGGTCCACGAGATATGGCAACGGGAACAGCACAAAACCCATTGCAATGGTGTGGGACGGTGGAGCAACGAAATCGGGATCCGTTTCTGTGGAAACGGGTGGACTCACGCAAGCTTTCCAACGGTTCAAGTCCCACCGCAAACCGAGCCATGGATGTTGCCCACTCGCTCGAAAACCCAGCGTCAAACCCATCGCAATGGTGCGGGCCGGTGGAGCGACGAAATCCAGATCCGTTTCTGTGGAAACGGGTGGACTCACGCAAGCTTTCCAACGGTTCAAGTCCCACCGCAAACCGAGCCATGGATCTTGCCCACTCGCGCAAAACCCATATCCAGACCCTAGCCCTAGCCACGTGTCACGGGGACCGCCGGTCAAACTCATCGCTGCCGGTCAACCACCCCACCGCACCGACGGCCGCGATTGCCCCAACTTAAGCCCCACTTAATCGCACTAAGCGCTCCCCATAATCGCCCTTTGCTAGTTAAACCCCCTCCCCCACAAACCCAATAAATTTAACCGACACGAAATATGTAACGGAGAGGTGGTAGAGGCCTAGTGGCAGAGACCCCCAATCTAAAAACAAGTCCACTCAAATAGGTCCCTGGGTCGAGACCCACCCGGAGCCACCTCTTTTTGGCACAATTTAAGTAGTGGAGGGAATATTCTCTCGGAATAATGGAGAATGCGGGCGTTGGGGGCCGTTTTCTCGCGAACCGTGCGTGCGTTTCGCGTGGGACTGGCGCCGTTGGGTTCGTGTTCGTGGGGGGCACCCTCCCCAGTGACAGGAGGTGCAAGGACCTCTCGGGGTTTGCCCCTTTCGCCCAGCGGTCGCAAGGGTGTGCCGTTTTCGACAAGGCACGCACGGTGCCAGCATGGCATGGGGGGCCCAGCCAATTCGGATCGATGCCCTCGACGCGGGCTTCGCCACGGCGCTCCTGGGGTCGCGTTCCAGTGCAGGCCCGAGCGCCAGTGCGGTGTTTTCCTCGAGAGTGAGATGCACTCCCGGCGGCAGCCCACGCATGGGGCCCGCGATCCGTTGGCACGGCCGCGACCGGGGCGTCACGCCGGCCGGCCCCGTTGGTGCCGGAGTGCGGGCGGGCACACGGATCGCCACGTGGGACGCATCTTCTTCCGTGGGAAAAACCACAAAAGCAGGCGCCCAGGACATGGAAAAATGTACTTGGCCACATGGGCCAGTTGCGCGCACCGCCCCAGTTGCTCCCATGTGCCCAAGGGCGAAAGGGGGCCCACGGTCCACGAGATATGGCAACGGGAACAGCACAAAACCCATTGCAATGGTGTGGGACGGTGGAGCAACGAAATCGGGATCCGTTTCTGTGGAAACGGGTGGACTCACGCAAGCTTTCCAACGGTTCAAGTCCCACCGCAAACCGAGCCATGGATGTTGCCCACTCGCTCGAAAACCCAGCGTCAAACCCATCGCAATGGTGCGGGCCGGTGGAGCGACGAAATCCAGATCCGTTTCTGTGGAAACGGGTGGACTCACGCAAGCTTTCCAACGGTTCAAGTCCCACCGCAAACCGAGCCATGGATCTTGCCCACTCGCGCAAAACCCATATCCAGACCCTAGCCCTAGCCACGTGTCACGGGGACCGCCGGTCAAACTCATCGCCGCCGGTCAACCACCCCACCGCACCGACGGCCGCGATTGCCCCAACTTAAGCCCCACTTAATCGCACTAAGCGCTCCCCATAATCGCCCTTTGCTAGTTAAACCCCCTCCCCCACAAACCCAATAAATTTAACCGACACGAAATATGTAACGGAGAGGTGGTAGAGGCCTAGTGGCAGAGACCCCCAATCTAAAAACAAGTCCACTCAAATAGGTCCCTGGGTCGAGACCCACCCGGAGCCACCTCTTTTTGGCACAATTTAAGTAGTGGAGGGAATATTCTCTCGGAATAATGGAGAATGCGGGCGTTGGGGGCCGTTTTCTCGCGAACCGTGCGTGCGTTTCGCGTGGGACTGGCGCCGTTGGGTTTGTGTTCGTGGGGGGCACCCTCCCCAGTGACAGGAGGTGCAAGGACCTCTCGGGGTTTGCCCCTTTCGCCCAGCGGTCGCAAGGGTGTGCCGTTTTCGACAAGGCACGCACGGTGCCAGCATGGCATGGGGGGCCCAGCCAATTCGGATCGATGCCCTCGACGCGGGCTTCGCCACGGCGCTCCTGGGGTCGCGTTCCAGTGCAGGCCCGAGCGCCAGTGCGGTGTTTTCCTCGAGAGTGAGATGCACTCCCGGCGGCAGCCCACGCATGGGGCCCGCGATCCGTTGGCACGGCCGCGACCGGGGCGTCACGCCGGCCGGCCCCGTTGGTGCCGGAGTGCGGGCGGGCACACGGATCGCCACGTGGGACGCATCTTCTTCCGTGGGAAAAACCACAAAAGCAGGCGCCCAGGACATGGAAAAATGTACTTGGCCACATGGGCCAGTTGCGCGCACCGCCCCAGTTGCTCCCATGTGCCCAAGGGCGAAAGGGGGCCCACGGTCCACGAGATATGGCAACGGGAACAGCACAAAACCCATTGCAATGGTGTGGGACGGTGGAGCAACGAAATCGGGATCCGTTTCTGTGGAAACGGGTGGACTCACGCAAGCTTTCCAACGGTTCAAGTCCCACCGCAAACCGAGCCATGGATGTTGCCCACTCGCTCGAAAACCCAGCGTCAAACCCATCGCAATGGTGCGGGCCGGTGGAGCGACGAAATCCAGATCCGTTTCTGTGGAAACGGGTGGACTCACGCAAGCTTTCCAACGGTTCAAGTCCCACCGCAAACCGAGCCATGGATCTTGCCCACTCGCGCAAAACCCATATCCAGACCCTAGCCCTAGCCACGTGTCACGGGGACCGCCGGTCAAACTCATCGCCGCCGGTCAACCACCCCACCGCACCGACGGCCGCGATTGCCCCAACTTAAGCCCCACTTAATCGCACTAAGCGCTCCCCATAATCGCCCTTTGCTAGTTAAACCCCCTCCCCCACAAACCCAATAAATTTAACCGACACGAAATATGTAACGGAGAGGTGGTAGAGGCCTAGTGGCAGAGACCCCCAATCTAAAAACAAGTCCACTCAAATAGGTCCCTGGGTCGAGACCCACCCGGAGCCACCTCTTTTTGGCACAATTTAAGTAGTGGAGGGAATATTCTCTCGGAATAATGGAGAATGCGGGCGTTGGGGGCCGTTTTCTCGCGAACCGTGCGTGCGTTTCGCGTGGGACTGGCGCCGTTGGGTTCGTGTTCGTGGGGGGCACCCTCCCCAGTGACAGGAGGTGCAAGGACCTCTCGGGGTTTGCCCCTTTCGCCCAGCGGTCGCAAGGGTGTGCCGTTTTCGACAAGGCACGCACGGTGCCAGCATGGCATGGGGGGCCCAGCCAATTCGGATCGATGCCCTCGACGCGGGCTTCGCCACGGCGCTCCTGGGGTCGCGTTCCAGTGCAGGCCCGAGCGCCAGTGCGGTGTTTTCCTCGAGAGTGAGATGCACTCCCGGCGGCAGCCCACGCATGGGGCCCGCGATCCGTTGGCACGGCCGCGACCGGGGCGTCACGCCGGCCGGCCCCGTTGGTGCCGGAGTGCGGGCGGGCACACGGATCGCCACGTGGGACGCATCTTCTTCCGTGGGAAAAACCACAAAAGCAGGCGCCCAGGACATGGAAAAATGTACTTGGCCACATGGGCCAGTTGCGCGCACCGCCCCAGTTGCTCCCATGTGCCCAAGGGCGAAAGGGGGCCCACGGTCCACGAGATATGGCAACGGGAACAGCACAAAACCCATTGCAATGGTGTGGGACGGTGGAGCAACGAAATCGGGATCCGTTTCTGTGGAAACGGGTGGACTCACGCAAGCTTTCCAACGGTTCAAGTCCCACCGCAAACCGAGCCATGGATGTTGCCCACTCGCTCGAAAACCCAGCGTCAAACCCATCGCAATGGTGCGGGCCGGTGGAGCGACGAAATCCAGATCCGTTTCTGTGGAAACGGGTGGACTCACGCAAGCTTTCCAACGGTTCAAGTCCCACCGCAAACCGAGCCATGGATCTTGCCCACTCGCGCAAAACCCATATCCAGACCCTAGCCCTAGCCACGTGTCACGGGGACCGCCGGTCAAACTCATCGCCGCCGGTCAACCACCCCACCGCACCGACGGCCGCGATTGCCCCAACTTAAGCCCCACTTAATCGCACTAAGCGCTCCCCATAATCGCCCTTTGCTAGTTAAACCCCCTCCCCCACAAACCCAATAAATTTAACCGACACGAAATATGTAACGGAGAGGTGGTAGAGGCCTAGTGGCAGAGACCCCCAATCTAAAAACAAGTCCACTCAAATAGGTCCCTGGGTCGAGACCCACCCGGAGCCACCTCTTTTTGGCACAATTTAAGTAGTGGAGGGAATATTCTCTCGGAATAATGGAGAATGCGGGCGTTGGGGGCCGTTTTCTCGCGAACCGTGCGTGCGTTTCGCGTGGGACTGGCGCCGTTGGGTTCGTGTTCGTGGGGGGCACCCTCCCCAGTGACAGGAGGTGCAAGGACCTCTCGGGGTTTGCCCCTTTCGCCCAGCGGTCGCAAGGGTGTGCCGTTTTCGACAAGGCACGCACGGTGCCAGCATGGCATGGGGGGCCCAGCCAATTCGGATCGATGCCCTCGACGCGGGCTTCGCCACGGCGCTCCTGGGGTCGCGTTCCAGTGCAGGCCCGAGCGCCAGTGCGGTGTTTTCCTCGAGAGTGAGATGCACTCCCGGCGCAAGCCCACGCATGGGGCCCGCGATCCGTTGGCACGGCCGCGACCGGGGCGTCACGCCGGCCGGCCCCGTTGGTACCGGAGTACGGGCGGGCACACGGATCGCCACGTGGGACGCATCTTCCTCCGTGGGAAAAACCACAAAAGCAGGCGCCCAGGACATGGAAAAATGTACTTGGCCACATGGGCCAGTTGCGCGCACCGCCCCAGTTGCTCCCATGTGCCCAAGGGCGAAAGGGGGCCCACGGTCCACGAGATATGGCAACGGGAACAGCACAAAACCCATTGCAATGGTGTGGGACGGTGGAGCAACGAAATCGGGATCCGTTTCTGTGGAAACGGGTGGACTCACGCAAGCTTTCCAACGGTTCAAGTCCCACCGCAAACCGAGCCATGGATCTTGCCCACTCGCGCAAAACCCATATCCAGACCCTAGCCCTAGCCACGTGTCACGGGGACCGCCGGTCAAACTCATCGCCGCCGGTCAACCACCCCACCGCACCGACGGCCGCGATTGCCCCAACTTAAGCCCCACTTAATCGCACTAAGCGCTCCCCATAATCGCCCTTTGCTAGTTAAACCCCCTCCCCCACAAACCCAATAAATTTAACCGACACGAAATATGTAACGGAGAGGTGGTAGAGGCCTAGTGGCAGAGACCCCCAATCTAAAAACAAGTCCACTCAAATAGGTACCTGGGTCGAGACCCACCACGGAGCCACCTCTTTTTGGCAC
>NW_003314656.1:0-3840 GCF_000143415.4 Selaginella moellendorffii
CATCTTTTAGCTCCACTTTCTGTGGGAGATGGTTTTGTTTCAATGGAGGTTGATGTTACTGCTACTCAGGTTTAAGGACAAGGGTGAGGATGTGGTCATAGTTGTGATATTCGCTACTGAGCATGTAATGAAGTTGGTCACACTTATCAGTATTGTCAGTGTTTTCCAGATTGGTAGCTTCCATTTCTTGGGTGGAGACCTTGGCATCAACAATGTCCTGTTGGTATTATTGCAGTGAAAGGTCTAAACATCAAGATGCATCCAGGAAATGAGGAGTCGTGCGAGTAATGGAGGGACCTTGCACGAATAAGTCAATGACCCCTTCATCTTTCTTTTAGAAATATCATCAAAAGGTTCATTCGGCATCAGTTCATCCAGTGTTTGCTTTCCAAGCTTGTTTTTATAACAAAAGGTCTTTTATTATTCTCTCTGTATCGATTCATACATGTTCAAGTTTATCTTCTATTGCTTGACTTGTTGCTATATGTTACCACCTACATTTGCATCATGCGGCAAAGTCAGTTTTCATTCTTTATGGCAACAGCCATACATATGCATATGCACGGGATGAAGTGAACCTAGTTGTGTATATAGGTGATCTTGAACTTGGACTGCAGTCATTGCCAATGGTGCCGAGTTAAGCTTTTGACCTCATCCTTAGTATGGGTGCAATCATGTTAAATATGACTTTGAGGCTTCTTCCCCTTGTCTCATACTTCCTTATATTTTATTTATTCCTTTCACTTCGAAACATGTTTGTCCCTTTGCTTCTACTTCTACTTTCATTACTTTTGTCTCCCCATTATTTCCTTTTATGTTTCCGTTTTTATCTACTTTTTCCTTTTTCAATCCCTCGGTTGACAAGCTCATGAAGGAGTATGCCAATCTCTTTGAGTTTCACCTATCGTCTGGGGCCAAGATTGCTATATGTCATCTGATTCCAACCAGGGATACTCATCCCATCAAAGTTTCTGTTTATCATCAATCACCCAAAGAGATCAAGATTTTACATGCAAACATCAAAGAGATGATGGAAAAGGGTGTTATTCAAAAGTCACGGAGTCCTTAGGCATATGAACCTCATCTTGTGACGAAGCCTAATGTGAGTATTCATGTCTACATCGATTATCATTCGTTAAACAAAATGACAATCTTAGATGTGTATCCTTTTACTCACCTGTTGATTTCTTAGATCATCTAAAAAGAAGTTGTTAGTTCACTAAGTTAGATTTTGCTTCTGGGTACTGGCAAATACTAATGGGCGAAAAAGATATTCCTAAGAATACTTTTTATATACCATTTAGTTTGTATGAGGTTTTGGTGATTCTGTTTGGTTTGAACAATGCTTTAGCATTTTTCCAACAAATGATGGATGGGGTTCTTTGTGATATGCTAGAGGTGATTACTAACTTCATTAGTGATGTTTTGATCCACTCGAAGGGGATGTGGGAGGAATATATGTTTGTAAAGTGTTAAATCAATTATGGGAAGTTGGTTTAAAGTTGAAGTGGTCGAAATGTGTATTTGACTCTAATGACACGACTTATCTTGAGTACCGTATTTTTCATGAGGGTTTGCAAGTTAATCCTAACAAGCTTGTGGCTATTTTAATGTTCCCTACTCCAAAGTGTGTAAATGATATGTAGTGCTTCCGAGGTAAAGTGTAGTATCTCAGTTATTTTGGGGATCATCTTTTTTATCACATTGCACTGTTGCAAGTGCTGTCGAAGTCATCAACATCATCTTTTATCTAGTCTGTGGATTGTGAGTAGGCATTCATGGATTTCAAAAAGCTATTGACGACTCTTCCGGTTTTGGCGTATCCTAACTACACTCGACCTTTCATTTTGCACATAAATGCTTCTGATATTGGTCTTGGAGGTGTATTGATACAAAAGAGCCTGAGTGTGTCTGGTTAGTGACATCCCATTGCATATATAAGCCGTATATTACAACCAGCAGAAGAAAACTACTTCATGACAGAGAAAGAATATTTAGTAACAATCTGGGGTTTTGAAAAATTTCATGCATATCTACATGGTTCTTGGACATTACTAAAAGGTGATTATGCTACTATTACTTCATTATTGAAATGAAAAAACCTGATTGGTCATATTGCTCGGTAGGCTTTAAAGCTTTAGATATATAATTTTAATAATGTTCATCACCCAGGGAGTTGCCTTTTCTCGAGCTCCTCTTCCTTATTTGCCCTTTTTTCATGTTTCTAACGAGTGTGTTGTTCTAGCATCTATGGATTTTCAAGACAAGGATTCTGTGTTGTTAGCAGTTGTTGTATTTAATGTTCAATGTCCACAAGGTGTAAAACAGAATTTACCTTCTCTTGATGAGGTTTGTGAAGCTCAAAAGATTGAGTCATGGATTTGAAGGCTTCGTAATGGGTTTAAAAATTCTACATCACTTGCTAATGACTTCCCTTTCCGGCATTTACTTTTTTAATATTACTTTGGATACAACCTTCTTTATTTTATGGGTACGAATCCTTATGATCATTTATAGTTGGTAGTGCCTTCAATCTTTATTTCATGGTTCCTCCATGCCTACCATAATTCTCCTATTCTAGGCGGGTATATGGGACATCGTCATGTGACCAAAAAGCTATGTAAGTGTTTTTATTAGCCCGAGATGCAACGTGATTTTATTCAATATGTGCATAGTTGTGTTTGGTGCTAATCTCATAATACTACCCTTTGTGCTGCAAAAGGATAGTTGGAGTCAATTGCAGTTTCCCATCCTTTTGAGTTTGTGGCATTTAATCTTATGGGACTTTTTCCATGATTGACTGCTCGTAATGAGTATGTTATTATTACTTTTGACTGCTTAACTTGTTGGGTGGAAGTTGGTGCTCTTCCTAGCGCCTCTGTAACTACTGTTGGATACTTCCTCCTCAATCAAGTGGTGTTCCAACATTTTTTTCTAGAGCAGATTTTTTCGGATAATGGTTCCACATTTATCGCTGAGGCATTTCATGTTTTGACGTCTCAGTTAGGGATACGCCATACATTCACAAGTGCTTATCATCCACAGTCAGACGATTTGATAGAACAACTCATTTAGACATTCAAAGGGATGATCATAAAGCATGTGAATTTTTAGCATTTGGATTGCGATAGTTATTTACTGTCTCTCCGGTATGCAAATGTCACAGGGGTGTAGAGTTTTGTTGGTGCTTCACTATATAAACTCTTATATGGTCATGATCCAATATTACTAATAGAGTTAGATTTACTTTTGTGATTGCCACAACCTGCCAATGCTAGGTTGTAGGATTAATATTTGACGGGAATTCTTCCACTTATCCAAGCAGAGTTTGCAAAAATCTAGGCCACGTACAAGTGGGACAACAATAACACTACAACACCCATCATTATCCATCTACGGAGTACAAAGTGGATGAATTAGTGTTAGTTTGTTTTCCCCATCTTATGGTATGTGGTTTATCTAAGGGGCTCTTTGTTCAGTAGAAAGGACTATATCATGTGTTGCAGCAAGCTGGACCATAAGTTTATGAGGTTTAGCATGACGTCAAACAAGTTAATCCTCCAGAAATTGTGCATGTACAGCGGTTGAAACGCTTTGTACAAAGGGATCAGGAACATCTAGTACCATTTATAGATCCACCAATTTCTCCTCCTAATTTTCTTCTAGATCCTTGCCCATCTACGAGGGAACTCTAGTGGTCTTCCATTATTTCGAGAGGAGGGGATGATGTGAGGTCCAAGTGTACAACTATGATGCCATATATTAATATTGGTGTAGTTGGATTTTAGTAGTTGTCAGATTGGTTTCAATCTGGACCACTCACTCCTATATATAAGCTAA
>NW_003314656.1:4203-6041 GCF_000143415.4 Selaginella moellendorffii
TAATCTAGTAAATAAGGAAGAATACAGTAACTTAAAAATTAATGTTTCTTACATCATTATTTATTATATAGTTAGCAATATAATAATAATATTAAATAAATTTTCTCTAAATTATAAATAAATTATAAGAAAATATGTCTCTGATATATTGTTTTTTAATTATAGTTAATCACTTGGATCCCTTGGAAATGATGAACTTGAAAAGATTACACAATAGCTAGTGCAAAATTAGTTTTATAATCTTGTAGTAGAATAACTAATAGAGCAACAATAGTATGCATAGCATTTTTAGTTTACTTTAGAAAATATAGTGTAAAGCATATACCTAAAATATTTAATATATAATAAAATATTCCTTATTCTAAGGGTTATAATTTCTTGCTGTTAAACTTTTCTATAATTCATTTTTATCAATATTTAATTCTAATATTCTTGGGGGATGAGAAGGGGGGTCTAGCTTCCTATTGGGTGTGTCTATCTTTATTTTACATTTGGCTTAGGTCTAAGCTTAAGATCCATACCATGTTAGCTAGTGGAGTATTTATATCCTCGGGCTAGACCATTAATATGTTGAAATAATGCTTTAGCTTTGTTTTACATGTTTGTTTTAATGTTGGAATGTTAAAATTTTTAAGACTATTTTAGTGTTGTTTTGTGCTCCTGTTTCATCACTCCTTAGTTGCATATTCAAGAGTTGTTCCATACTTTTATTTCTTTGTTCATTAGACATATTCTTAGGAGTTTGATTCTATCATTTTGTTTAGTGGCCTAAGGCCCTAAAACTTAGGTGTTGCCCTTAGCACACATATCTCAAAAGTTAGGTCTATTCCATTGCTATCCTATAGTAATTAAAATGTGAAAATCATGATTTTGTCTTAAGCATATGCTAGAAGATAAAGATGATTTTATCTTGAAGCATATGCTAAAAGATAACCATGCAAAGTAAAAGAGGATCCATGACAATCAAAAGGTGGTAATATACCCATACAAGCAATAACTTGATAGATATAAAGGAATTCAAAGTGCTCAACCACATGTTGTGTGGCATCAGAATTAATAATAAGAGTAAAAAACAACTAATAGTTAATAAAGCACCAGCAACATGAGTATGATTGTGTTGAAAATCCTTAGTTAAAAATAAAATAGGAGAAGATGAGTCATCAATAGTAGTATATGTCTATTGTTGTTATCTATTAGAACTAGTAGCAATATAAGCTTCAGGGACTTGCCATGGATGAGGAATAACATGAGAAATTGAATAAGTATTATTTAGACGTTGACAAAAAAATTAGGAAATATGGCCAAAACGATTTTAAATATATAGTAAGGATGGGCATGGTTGACCAACCTGAAACATCATCTAACTTCTTATTAGGCATGTTTATTTTTGTTTTACGTTTGGCTTAAGTTTAAGCCCAAACTTTGTACTATATTAGCTGGTGGAATATCTTTATGTTAGGCCACCATTATGCTAAAATAGTCCTTTAGCTCCATTTTATGTGATAGTTTTGATATTGGAATGCTAAAAGCTCTATTCCTTATTCCTTTGTTCATTAGCTTTATATATACTCAAGAGTTTTGTTCATCCCTTTGTTTAGTGGCCAAGGCCCTAAAACTTAGGTGCCACTCTATTGCCATTAGCACATATATAATTTGGATTTCTCATGATGTCACTAACCCCAATACTATTTAAACTTAAGGAAATATTTTAAAACGCTTAACTGATTTAAAAAAAGAGGTTGCACTTTTATTTATCTCTTTATATTTGAACTCTATAGATCAATGTCTCAAATCATTCCTTTTGGTTGTTTATAATTCATTATGTTTCTATATACAGT
>NW_003314656.1:6141-7292 GCF_000143415.4 Selaginella moellendorffii
AATCTCAACACATGATATGATTCCTCTAGCTAACTAAACGTCAAACCCGAGACCTTTTTAATACCAAATATAAGCTCCTAAATTTAAATTTTTTGGGAGGTCACCCAATTTAGTTTATTCAAACCCAAGAACACTTAACCCCAAGTATTCCAAGACCTCTAACTGATTAAAAAAAAGGTTGCACTTTTATTTATAGGCCTTTCCCCTTATATTTGAACCTCATATATCATCTCTCGAATCAATTAGAAACTAACACACGAATCAATTAGCAACTAATTTGAGACCTTCAATCCCCAAGAAGGCTCATGCAAGTGGTCGTGAGTAAGGATAAACTTGATATTACTAGAATACTCCAAGTCGTGAGAAAATAAATGTACATTGGTGATAAGCTGGAATACAATAGAGAAGTGCTAACTTTCCCCCTTAACTACTCTTACATGGTGCAACTACCATTTCTTCATGAGTCATGACTGTCAATTACGGAGCTCTACACTTTCTTTAAAGAGCTGGTCATTGATGCATTGTGTTTCCACATATACTGTCCTCTAAAAGGACATATCTTTAGAGTTAGGATTTTGCTCTTTGCAATAGAGTGTTAAGTTTGAGTCCCTATGGTAACTTTCTTGAGCTTTTTCTTTGTTGGTGTGGTAGTCTTGGAGAAGCTTGCTTTGTGTTGGTGTTTGGCATGTTTATTGATGAGTCTTAAAAGATTCATTAGTCTCTAAGTCTTGTTTTTGGCGAAAGTTCTTCAAGTTGTTATTTTTCTTCATGTTATTTACTTGAGCTTGATTTTTCTTGGATTTTTGAATTTGAGCTTTATGTTTTTTTATTGTCTTAAGTTTTTGAGCTTGAACTTTGTAAATCTTAAATATGTTGAAATCTTGAGTTTGAGTTTTCATAGTCTTGATCTCTTGATCTTCATGCCTGTAGTTCTTCTTGATGTTTCATTCTCGATCTTTAAAATTATAAACCTTTATTTCTTTCAATGTCGTTTTTGATGATGTTTGAGTCGTATGATTAATATTTCTTGAGCTTATTAAGGTTGACAGTTTGGAGATGCTTGCCATCGAATGTTACAATTGTTGCCATTCCTGGAGCTTTAAATTTTTGGATGAGGAATGGTCCTTCCCATCTTGATTCACTCTCAAGCC
>NW_003314656.1:7680-8618 GCF_000143415.4 Selaginella moellendorffii
TAGATCTTGAGTTCTTCAAATTGTACACATCTTCATAGTACATTGTCTCATCCTTTTTTGTACAATCTTCCTCCCACAACTGAATATGGTCTTGTCCTTAAGACAAATTATTTATGGTGATTAGAGATGGAGTATCGACTTAGTATTATTGTTGTTATGAGGTAGTAGTAGATGTCATTCATCCATGTTGATGATGTGTGGATGCAAAGTATGTTGGAGTCAGGAAAGTCATCCATGTTGTATTTTAGTTGTTCACTAGTTGTAAGGTTGGCTTATACATGTTGTTTGCCAGGTTTGTAAATAATCTTGAAGTTGTATTCTTGAAGTAATAAGAACTATCAGGCAATTCTACGGATGAAGATGGTCTTGTTGAGGAGGTGTAAAAGTGCTTTGTGGTCAACCATGCTCTTGACTTTAGTGCCGAGTAGGTAGTGTCGAAACTTTTATAGTGCATAGACCATTCCTAAAACTTCTTTTTCAATGGTGGTGTAGTTCATCTCAGCTGAGTTGAGTCTTCAGCTCATATAGTAGATTGGTTAGTCTTTGAGGTCTTGTTGTGAGAAAGTATTGCTCTAAGGGCATAATCAAAGGCATCGATGTGTATTGAAGTCTTTGTCCTAGTTTGGTTGGGCGAGTATTGGAGCCCTTGTTAAGGAATTCTTGAGCATGTCGAATGCTTGTTGGAAATCTTGAGTCCAGTTGTAAACATGATTTTTCTTCAAAAGATCAATAAGGGGTTTTGCAATCTTCACATAATCTTTGATGAAGCATTAATGGTATCTCGTTTTGCCGAGGAAGGATCGTAGTCTAATGGTGTTTGTTGGGTGTTGCATATTGATGATGGCAAGAGTCTTAACTTTGTCAATGAGGATGCCTTTTTTGCAGATGATGTGTCCAAGTAGGATGCCAGATTGACGAAGAAGGTAGATTGTAGGTTA
>NW_003314657.1:0-4846 GCF_000143415.4 Selaginella moellendorffii
CATTCTCGGGGCTAGCAAGCCTCAAGTCCTAACTGGGACTTATGGAGGTTGTGAATGAGACTCCTCCAAGTGGTCGGAGGTGCGGTTAAGTGACTAAAGTAAAATGGAAAAATTAGTCGCTTACAACTTGGTATTAGAGCTGTTCCTTAATCTGATTTTTATAGGTGCTCAAGTATATCACCACTAGCATTGGCATCGGAAGGTCCGAATGAGTGGGCCTATCCTCAAGGAGTAGCAGGTCGGGAAGACATGGCTCTTCATTACAATTCATGTGTGAACTTGTAGACGAAGTGGTAGATAGAAAAGGGCCAATAATGGAACGACTTTGGGATCTTGGGAACAGTGCAAGGTTTTCCTCATTGAGTTGAGGATGTGATCCAGATGAGCGTTTGACTCAGCAAACTGACTGATGTAGTTGTGGTAAACAACTATAGTTGGGATCACAGGGAAGATATAGACTCCAAAACGATAAAGGAGTCACAAGATTACCCTCATGAAGTTGAGGTTGGTGCTCATGAATGGGAGACCAAAAATAATGACCGCGGGAGGTCAAATATGGAAAAGGACTCAAGTCCTTGAAATGGTAGCCAAAGCTACCTCTAATAAATGCTAGAATAACCCAAGGAGTTGGGGGTGTATTTAGAGGATGAGTTGGTATTCTCATCACATGGACAAGTGGTCCTAAGGGGTGAAAGGTTGCCCTTAGAGAACAAATCAAGTGTCGGAGTAACACTTGCAAAAGATGGTCCTTGTGAGTAGGACATAAATACAAGGAGTTGTATTCCAGTGACCTAGCACCTCAAAAGTAGAACCTCATCGGTCATTGGATTAACAAAGTCCAAAAGGTTGAATGACTCCAATAGAGTCAAGGAATAATCCTAAAGGCTTGAGGAAAGCATTTGGATTGAGGTGTGTGGTGCCCCACGAAGGATGGGGAGGATCTTGAGATCCAAGTATGAGAGCAGTATGTATGTCATTGATGGCAGAAGGTGCCATGCTAAAGTCGTGGGAAAGAGTTTCCCAGAAGAAAACAACTTTGACACAAAGTTGTGCATGAACTCTATGATGCAGTGCTAATGGATAATTGGCATAAGAGACAACCATATTGGTTTTGGCAAAAATACCTGGACACAAGTAAGAAGTGTCATAAAGGTAGGCTCGTGGAGCCGATGGTGTGGAGACACCGAAGGTGCCAAGACGTGCTGCCTTGAGGTCAAGTTGGTGGGTTCACGAGAACCCCATCCAAAAGAATCCCAATAGAAATTGGGAATGGCATAGCCTAAACTGGAAGGCATGCGGTTAGAGTGTGGTGACCCAGATAATGATGGGGGTGTGGAAGCACCAGCAATGAGTTGTAGGACTTGACAACTATGAGGCAACTAAGCAAAAGGTGCGAAATGATTCGTTAAACTGGTAGAAGGAAACTACCTAAGACTTTTTATTGGGATAAAGAAGTTAAATATACCCTTATGAGGGATAAATTGCTTATGCTGCGAAATAGCAGATCAATGTCGTAAAGGGAATGCTCATTGCCAAAGAGGCCATCATTGGGACACCCAAGCACTCTAGAACACCAGAAGGTGGTGTTTGGTGTCATGAGGGCAATAGATAATGCCCAAAGGACAAAGTCCTTAGCTAATGAAGGGTAGGAGGTGCTATCCAAATGTCCAAAATTGCGGAGACGGGAGAAGTCCGTCTACCCAAATTGGACAAAGCCAAAAGGGGGATTTTGGCAAAGCTAAGGATGGGCATATAAAGGCCCACAAGTAGCAATGGTAATCCTAGGGTATGGGATTATAATGTGAGTAAACCCGGATTAAGGAACCACTCCTAGGCTGTCGGGTAGGTTCATCCCTATGAATACTTGCTAAAGCATGGTAGAAAGTGCAAAGCTATCTTCCTAGTCTAGAGGAGAATGACTGAAGGAAATGTGTGAGGCCAAAAGGCAAGTAGTAAAGGGATAGAACCGAACCATAGGAATTTGACAAGCATGACCACGGGTGGTTATGCAAGTTGGGAGTGGAGAACTAAGTGGGTGTTTAAGCATGTTGTTACTAACGACCGGGATGCCATGGACAGTAAAAAACATGGGATTGTCCATATTAGACTATATAGCAATTGGAAAATTTGGGAAAGGAGAGGCCTTAGCAAGCTAAAGGGACAAAGTTCCTTCAAAAGGTTCCCAAAGACAATTCTAGGTAGCTAGATACCTAGAAAGCCAAATGTAAATGGTTCATAGAATGCACGAAATCAGAATGGCACAGCAGAAGCGTGGTCTTGAAGTTTGCCATGAGGCAAGGCTATCAAGATTGGGGAAGTAGTTTTCGAGTGTTCAAAGAGAGGGCTTTGAACGAAAGTCAATGGTTAAGGACTTTCACACTTATGCATGAACCATGTTACGGTGGCCTGATGATTTGCTAAGTGAGATTGGCAAGTCGGGGGGAACAACTACCCTAGTTGAAGGTACTAACTTCAAAAGGGCGGACCATGGGGCCTGGCATGGAGGAGTCCATGCATGATCACAAACATGTCAAGTGAGAGGATTTGGTAGGGTGGAGGAACTAGGTTCCTAAGCTGTGATCTATAGCGCGCTTTAAATATAAGTTGGTGCACCGGCGTGGGGAGTCACGCCAAACATCTGGTGTGATGCCGTCCGTAGATGCATATACGAAGGTTGGGTTTGAGTCTCGACCCTTTAGTGCTTGGGTTCGAGTCCCAAATCACTAGGGCGTGGTGATGGTTTGGAATATGAGGACACTCATTTTTCGGTGGTCATGGACTCTTAGTGGGGAGGCTGGTTTGGGCACACCGCCAAGCGAGGGATGCCTCGGAGTCGTGATGCATGGTTAGATTGCTTAGTGTGAAAGCTCAACATATCTAACTTGAACGCTTTGGTGCAAGTGGCACTAAGGACATGGTGAGTGAGATGGGGACACCTAATCTCAGTTGTTATGGACCCTTGGCCGTAAGGGCTGGCTTGGGTGCACCGCCAAGTGTGGGGGATGCCCCCAGGGTTATGGTCAACAACTTGAAGGTCTAGAAGACCAAGTACCTCTTGGCAACTCTGTTAGGGTGCCAAGGTGAGATCACTAGGTGATCTTATGGCCAAAATAAAGACAAGGTCCTTGGTTGGCTAAAGAATAAAGTTCCTGGTTCAAAATGTTAATTTGAACTATTTAAGATGGTGTGGCTTGGTCAAGGTGACCAAGTGGGAAGAGCACCTAAGGGAAATAGGCTGTGTCCGTGCGATGGCATAATGAGTCTGAGGAAAGTAGTCTCTATAAGAGACCCATGGGAGGGTCACGAAGTTGGGCCGTGGATAGAGCCCACAGCAGAAGATGCTAAAGAGACATACTAGGGGTGAATATCCTCCGGACTTGGCAAAGAAGAGTCTTTGCTATGGAACCAAAGGGATACCTCGAAAATGGAGGTAGCGATCCTATGTTGCTGGGTGCAACAATTAAGGATAAGAGCAAAAGACTGTGGCTAAATAAAGAGCCATGGGAATCATGGGAAAGAATCCAAATGGCAAAGTTAGGCCAAGAACACTAAGGTGTTGAGTGCTAACGGATTGTCGGAAAGGCAATGTGTTCGCAAGGATGGATTCCCAATTTGCTTCGATTTGGCAAAAGTGGAAGCTCCAAGGGTGGGAGCAATAAGGTAGCCAAATGATAGGGCCGTGGACAGCCTTAGCACAAAATATGATAACTGGAACTTAGTGCCAAAGGTGGCATGAAATCGAACAGAGGATGATGGTGCCCTCAAATAAAAACTTCCTAGGACGGGAAGTGGAGTTGCACCATGTGCAATGTAAGGTGTTGGAGACACCTAGGAGATTGACTCTGAGAAGTCAAAATTAAAAGTTCCAAAGTGCAAAGGTTAAATCGATGGGATCTAAGAATACTCGAGAATGAGTAGTGGAATTGAGTTAGAGAAGGTGTCTCTAATGGGTTTAGCGAGAACTGAATTAATAAAAGGGAGCAAACCACCCCAAGTGGCCGAATGAGTCTTTATGTTGGAGAGACTATGCTCCTTAGAGGATGGATAAGGCATGATGAGCCTTCAATGTAAAACCATAGACAAATATTGGCTGAGTGCCAAGGATGGAAATGGTAACACATGCGGGTGTTACTTTACAAAATGGTTTACCGTTCGATGAGGATATCGAACTTCATCTATGGGTGGTGGAGTTGTGAGATACAAAATCCCTAGGCCCCAAAGTGGAGCCGAAAGGGTGCCACGTGGTAGTGGCTAAAGCGAAATCCAAACGAGCGTAACACGATTGGACTAAAAGCTCCGACTTAAAAGGTCAAGAGCGGGAGTGGAACTCCCAACGAAGTGCTCAAGGAACGAGCACGAAGCGAGCAATAAGCAAGGCTCCAAAAAGGGACCCGAGATGGATCCCAAGATGGACCCGAGCTGGAGTCCGAAGTGGAGTCCGAGAAGGACCCCGAGATGGAGTCCGAGATGGAGTCTGAGGTGGACCCGAGATGGAGTCCGAGGTGGACCTGAGATGGACCCGAGATGGATCCCGAGATGGAGTCCGAGATGGAGTCCGAAGTGGACCCAAGATGGACCCGAGATGGAGTTTGAGATGGAGTCCGAGGTGGACCCGAGATGGACCCAAGATGGAGTCCGAGATGGAGTCCGAGGTGGAATCCGAGGTGGACCCGAGATGGACCCGAGATGGAGTCCGAGATGGAGTCCGAGATGGACCTGAGATGGAGTCTGAAGTCAAGACCGAGAGCGAGACCGAGATCGAGATTGGGACCGAGACCGAGACCGAGACCAAGACCAAGGCCGAGGCCGAGGCCGAGACCAAGCCCAAGTCCGAGTCCGAGTCCGA
>NW_003314657.1:4946-7788 GCF_000143415.4 Selaginella moellendorffii
AGTAAGGGGGAGGACTACAGTGGAGCTAGTTTGGCCAGGAAAGGTCAGTTTGGCCCAGGAAGGCCAGACCTAGTGTTGGGTGATGAGCTGCCCATTGGGAAGTCCAAGACTAGAGTGAACATGGACCGACAAGCGGGGTAGCTTGGTGAAGTGTTCAAGAGCCGACTTTAGTTCCCCCGGGAGATCGATTAGCCGATGTTCCCAATCCAAGTGTGGGTGGCACTACCTATTTGGATACCTGTCGTGGCTCAATGGAACCTTGCTCTAAGCCCATGGCTAGAGCACCTAAAGGCGAAAGGTGGGGAGAGTACCCAGGAGGCTTGCGTAAGGCCACAGTGTTCCGAAATGTTGTCCCAAAGTCCCAAACAGTGAAAGGGAAGAGGAGTAGGCCTCTAATGCAGTGACTAAGGATACGGTCATATGGTGAGGAAGTCCCAAAGGATAGTGGGACTTAGTGGTCGGGCCTGTGGGCCTTGATCCAGTGGCAGTGTTGGCGAACACGGCCATGGACTAAAAGAGACTTGGTGAGGACTGGAAAAGAGTTGTCGGGGAAGGCTATTCCCCATGTCTGCGGGCATCCTAAAGATGCTAAGGAGTAGATCTGGGATGATCACTCACGGACGGATGGCCCAGTCTTTGAGATACAGGACTATGATGCAGGTGGCGTTAGACCACCGATGTGACCAAGGTGAAAGGGCATGGCCTAGCGTAACGGGCTGGTATGTTGGTGGTACCTTGGAGTGCCGATCATGGGATCGAACATGTGGAGCACTTGGACCAAGTGCAAAGGTGGAGTGGCATGGATGCCATTCTCAGGGCTAGCAAGCCTCAAGTCCTAACTGGGACTTATGGAGGTTGTGAATGAGACTCCTCCAAGTGGTCGGAGGTGCGGTTAAGTGACTAAAGTAAAATGGAAAAATTAGTCGCTTACAACTTGGTATTAGAGCTGTTCCTTAATCTGACTTTTATTAGTGCTCAAGTATATCACCACTAGCATTGGCATCGGAAGGTCAGAGGAGTGGGCCTATCCTCGAGGAGTAGCAGGTCGGGAAGACATGGCTCTTCATTACAATTCATGTGTGAACTTGTAGACGAAGTGGTAGATAGAAAAGGGCCAATAATGGAACGACTTTGGGATCTTGGGAACAGTGCAAGGTTTTCCTCATTGAGTTGAGGATGTGATCCAAATGAGCGTTTGACTCAGCAAACTGACTGATGTAGTTGTGGTAAACAACTATAGTTGGGATCACAGGGAAGATATAGACTCCAAAACGATAAAGGAGTCACAAGATTACCCTCATGAAGTTGAGGTTGGTGCTCATGAATGGGAGACCAAAAATAATGACCGCGGGAGGTCAAATATGGAAAAGGACTCAAGTCCTTGAAATGGTAGCCAAAGCTACCTCTAATAAATGCTAGAATAACCCAAGGAGTTGGGGGTGTATTTAGAGGATGAGTTGGTATTCTCATCACATGGACAAGTGGTCCTAAGGGGTGAAAGGTTGCCCTTAAAGAACAAATCAAGTGTCGGAGTAACACTTGCAAAAGATGGTCCTTGTGAGTAGGACATAAATACAAGGAGTTGTATTCCAGTGACCTAGCACCTCAAAAGTAGGACCTCATCGGTCGTTGGATTAACAAAGTCCAAAAGGTTGAATGACTCCAATAGAGTCAAGGAATAATCCTAAAGGCTTGAGGAAAGCATTTGGATTGAGGTGTGTGGTGCCCCACGAAGGATGGGGAGGATCTTGAGATCCAAGTATGAAAGCAGTATGTATGTCATTGATGGCAGAAGGTGCTATGCTAAAGTCGTGGGAAAGAGTTTCCCAGAAGAAAACAACTTTGACACAAAGTTGTGCATGAACTCTATGATGCAGTGCTAATGGATAATTGGCATAAGAGACAACCATATTGGTTTTGGCAAAAATACCTGGACACAAGTAAGAAGTGTCATAAAGGTAGGCTCGTGGAGCCGATGGTGTGGAGACACCGAAGGTGCCAAGACGTACTGCCTTGAGGTCAAGTTGGCGGGTTCACGAGAACCCCATCCAAAAGAATCCCAATAGAAATTGGGAATGGCATAGCCTAAACTGGAAGGCATGCGGTTAGAGTGTGGTGACCCAAATAATGATGGGGGTGTGGAAGCACCAGCAATGAGTTGTAGGACTTGACAACTATGAGGCAACTAAACAAAAGGTGCAAAATGATTCGTTAAACTCGAGGGTGAAAGCCCAAAGAGTTCGTCTCCTAGACCCTAGGGCGTTTGGTGAGCTCCAAAAGTATAGTAAGGGGGAGGACTGTAGTGGAGCCAGTTTGGCCAAGAAAGGCTAGTTTGGCCCAGGAAAGCTGTACCCAAGTGTTGGGTGATGAGCTAACCACTGGGAAGTCCAAGATTAGAGTGAATATGGTCGGACAAGCGGGGTAGCTTGGTGAAGTATTCAAGAGCCAGCTCTAGTTCCCCCGGGAGATCGAATGGTCGATGCTCCCAGTCCAAGTGTGGGTGGCACTACCTACTTGGATACCTGGCATGGTTCAACGGAACCTCGCTCTAAGCCCATGGCTAGAGCACCAAAAGGCAAAAGGTGGGGAGAGTACCCATGAGGCTCACGTAAGGCCACGGTGTTCCGAAATGTTGTCCCAAAGTCCAGACAGTGAAAAGGACGAGGAGCAATCCTCTAGTGTAGTGACCAAGGATACGGTCACATGGTGAGGAAGTCCCAAAGGATAGTGGGACTTAGAGGTCGGGCCTACGGGCCTTGATCAAGTGGTAGTGTTGGCGGACACAGCCATGGACAAAAAGGGACTTGGTGTGGACGGAAAAGAGATATTGGGGAAGGCTATT
>NW_003314658.1:0-7671 GCF_000143415.4 Selaginella moellendorffii
CTCTGACACTTGATTTTGTTCTCTGGGGGAAACCTTTGCCCCTTAGGACTACTTTGTCCATGTGATGAGAATACCAACTCATCTCTAAGTACACCCCCCAACTCCTTGGGTTGTTCCAACATTTATTAAAGGTAGCCCCGGCTACCATTTCAAGGACTTGCGTCCTCTTCCATATTTGACCTCCCACGATTATTACTTCTGGTCTCACATTCATGAGCACCAACCTCAATTATATGAGGATAATCTTGTGACTCCTTTATTGTTTTGGAGTCTACATCTTTCCCATGATCCCAGCTATAGTTGTTTACCACAACTACCTGAGCTAGTTTGCTGAGTCAAACGCTCATCCGGATCACATCCTCAACTCTTTGAGGGAAACCTTATACCATTCCCAAGATCCTGAAGTCGTTCCCTTACTGGCCCTTTTCCATCCACCACATCGCGCACAAGTTCACACATGAACTTGAGCGGAGAGTCATGTCCTCTCGACATGCTACTCGTCGAGGATAGGTCCACATTTAGGACCTTCCAATTCCAATACAAGTGGTGATATACTTGGCCACCAATAATAGTCGGACTAAGGAACAGCTCCGATACCAAGTTGTAAGAGACTAATTTTTCCATTCTACTTTAGTCACTTAACCACACCTTCGACCACTTGGAGGGGTCTCACTCACCACCTCCTTAAGTCCAATTCAGGACTTGGGACTTGCTAGCCCCGAGAATGGCATCCATGCCACTCATCCCTTACACTTAATCCAAGTGCTCCACGTGTCCGGTCCCAAGATCGACACCCCAAGGTACCACCGACATATTAGCCCGTTACGCTAAGGCCATGCCCCTTTACCTTGGTCATACCGGTGGTCTAACACCACCTGCATCACAATCCCGTCTCTCAAGGACTGGACCATCTGTCCATGAGTGATCATTCCAGATCCACTCCTTAGCATCCTTAGGATGCCCGCAGACGTGGGGAATAGCCTTCCCCAATATCCCTTTTCTGGTCCCCACCAAGTCCCTTTCTGCCCATGGCCGTGTTCACCAACACTACCACTGGATCGAGGCCCATAGGCCCGACCACTAAGTCCCACGGTCCTCTGGGACTTCCTCACCACACGACTGTGTCCTTGGTCACTACCCTAGAGGACTGCTCCTCTTCCTTTCCACAGTCTGGGCCTTTGGGACAACATTTCGGAACACTGTGGCCTTACGCGAGCCACCTGGATACTCTCCCCACCTTTCGCCTTTAGGTGCTCTAGCCATAGGCTTAGAGCGAGGTTCCGTTGAGCCACACCTAGTATCCAAGTCGGTAGTGCCACCCACACTTGGACTGGGAGCATCGGCCAGTCGATCTCCCGAGGGAACTAGAGCCGGCTCTTGAACACTTCACCAAGCTACCCCACTTGTTGGTCCATATTCACTCTAGTCTTGGACTTCCCAGTGGTCAGTTCATCACCCAACACTGGGTCTGGCCTTCCTGGGCCAAACTGGTCTTTCCTGGCTAAACTAGCTCCACTGGAGTCCTCCCCCTTACTATACTTTTGGAGCTCACCAAACCCCCCAGGGTCTGGGAGACGAACACTTTGGGCTTTCACCCTCTCAGACTCGAACTCGGACTCAGACTCGGACTCGGGCTCGGACTCGGACTCGGACTTGAACTTGGACTCGGGCTCGGGCTCGGGCTCGGTCTCAGCCTCAGCCTCGGTCTCGATCTCTGTCCTGGTCTCAGTCCTGGTCTCAGTCCCGGTCTCGGTCTCGGTCTCGGTCTCGACCTCGGACTCCATCTCGGGTCCTTCTCGGACTCCATCTCAGACTCCGTCTTGGTCCATCTCAGACTCCATCTCGGACTCTGTCTCAGTCCATCTCGGACTCCATCTAGGGTCCATCTCGAACTCCATCTCGGACTCCATCTCGGGTCCATCTCGGGCCCATCTCGAACTCCATCTCGGACTCCATCTCAGGTCCATCTCGGACTCCATCTCGGGTCCATCTTGGACTCCGTCTCGGTCCACCTCGGACTCCATCTCGGACTCCATCTCGGGTCCATCTCAGACTCCATCTCGGACACTTCCACGTGTCATGTGTTGGTCTTTTTTGGGTCCCTTTTTGGAGCTTTGCTTATTGCTCGCTTCGTGCTCGCTCCTTGTTGGGAGTTTCTTTGTTAGGAGTTTCACTCCCGCTCTCGACCTTCCAAGTCAGAGCTTTTAGTCCAAACGTGTTACACTCGTTTGGGCTTTCGTTTCGGCCACTACCATGTGGCACCCTTCCGGCTCCACTTTGGGGTCTAGGGATTTTGTGTCTCATATCTATTTGGCTCCGTTTTGCGTGCTGGTTCTGGCATTGGGATGTTGGTTGCTCTAGGACTATTCCAAGTCGCACTGGGCTCCTGTCCCTTCGCTCCTTGGGCTGTACGCTCAGGAGTTGCTCCGTGGTCCGGTTCCATCACTCCTTGGCTCCTTGCTTGGGGGTTTGGCACCGTTCCTTTGTTCAATGGTTTAAGGCCCTGAAACTCAGGTTCCACACCACTATCCTTTGGACACGTGGCATGTGACACGTGGCATCTATCACATGGCACAAGGGTTTAGGTTCCACTTCGTGGTGTTATCCTATAGTAAATCACCATAGGATAAAGGGTCAAAACCACGTGTGCTACACCCAACAACTTTTAACAAATGGAACATTGAGCATGAAAACTCAAGGAACCAAAAGTTCAAAGAAGCCTATAGCTAAGTCTTTGTCTACAATGATCACAAGTCTCATAGAAACTAATTTCAATGTTAAAAAAGAAATCATGGTGCAACCCACAGTATCTTTCTCAACACATCCATAAGCCAAACTTCATAATGCCAAAGCTAATGAAGAGCATGTCTGCATCAATCCAAAAGCTAAGCATAATGAAGCTATGCTCAATAAGTGATCACTAAACGATCCTCCATGAATCCATCTATAGCAAGACATAACTCACTTCATAACAAGCCCAAAACGAATCATTAATGATAGCTATATCCCGAACTCAAATCCAACAAAGACTCAACATTCTAATATTGATCACTAACTTTTCCTCTCGTAGAGTTAGCATAGTCCACGACTAAATTTACTTTTCAAGGAAAAGCTAAAGCTCAACCCTTTACTAAATAATCTTGTCTAAAATACAACTAACTCAACTTGCCACTCAGTTCGTTTAAACGTTAACACAGTTGCTAACTAGCAAATGCACAAATGCCAACAACACAAAGCTATAGCCAAATCATCAACACTATATTCATCAAGACTAATGAAACTCGGAAGGATATCTCATTTCACTTAGATCTCAATATCAACAATGTCAATGACAAAGCATCACTTCAATGCCATCAACACCAAAACAAAGCTAGAAGAAAGCACGAGTGAATCACCACTCAAAACTCTCTAGCAACCAAGCGAACTAAAGTCGAAGATACCTTAATCAGTATCCGAGACCAATCCTCCAACAAAACTCAGTTACAGATAACACTTCATCAAGGAGTGATTCACCACGTCCAAGACTCAATGAAATCCAACACTTCGGATTAAACGTAAGCAATTATTAGTTGTAAAGCAACTAACAATCACTCCTCAACTTGCCTACATAAGACCCAAACACTAAACTTATATCATCAAGTTATATACTTTGTCCAACAGTAATATAATACCTCATGTATGAGATAAAAATTCATGGACAAGCACAAACTAAATGACCACTCGAATCCAACTCAACTGCAATAAGCTCACTAATGCATTTAGCCAATAGCTTTGAGCATGCCTTGAAGAGACTAGCTATGTGATCAACACTTAGTCGAAACTAAAGTGAAGATCATGAGATGGACTCATATCGGTACACAACCTCCTCACAGACAAAGCTATAGTACGGGTACCAACATCTCAAACTCAAACAATTAAGTTGGACATCACCATCCTCAGCCAAAGTGCAGAGCCACCAAAACTAAGTCAAGATCAGTGAGAGCTCACTACTCTCATAGAGTTTAACGAAATGCAAGGTACAACTTGCCACCAAGCACAACACTACAAAAGAAAGGCACAAGGGTCACCTTTCTTAAAAAAGCATAACTGCCACTTTTTTTACACCAACTCTAAACTCTATCCAACTTAATTGCCTCAG
The DNA here is from genome assembly GCF_000143415.4 of Selaginella moellendorffii. Lineage (NCBI taxonomy): Eukaryota > Viridiplantae > Streptophyta > Lycopodiopsida > Selaginellales > Selaginellaceae > Selaginella > Selaginella moellendorffii. The sequence goes on from NW_003314658.1 coordinate 4,139, forward strand.
CCCCAAAAGTCAGCATCCCTTTCGGGTCGCATCATACAAACTACTTATTAAGGTTTAAGCCAACCGAAACCAACTCCAACCCCTTCAATAATTTATACTGGCTTATGAAAATGGAATGGTTTTCGAGCAAAGTGACCAATAGATCAGCTATTGGAAAAGTCTAAGAAAATTTGTGGAAAATTTCCATCCTAGAGAAAGAATGACTCTCAGTCTAGGATTGCAAACTTTTAAGACTTAACCAACTTCCTCCTACTAACAACTTAGATTCACTTTAACACAAATTCTCATGACCTAATAGTATGCTTAAGCATCGAACATCTTTTGCCCATTTTTCCAACATCCAACACCGATATCCGCAAAATGCAAAATGAACATCTAAAACTTGATCACGAAGATCATATCTTCAGACATTCATATTGCACTAACACTCTTCTTCAACCACCTTCAAGATCCAACGTGAAGCCAAAACACCAACAAGAAAAATGACATGGAAAATCAAGCTCTAAGGAAAATTCCTCATCACTCGAAATAACAATGCCACTTCCACTAACACAAGTGTTAGCAATGTCAATGCCTCAACTACACACCTTCTCCATCCAACAATTTACTCCAAGTGCTAATGGATCAATTGATGAGTTATAGTAAATGAATACTACAACCCTTTTCCAACACCACATGGGCAAACTCTCAAGGACAATGAACCAACTTAAGCTTAGCATAATGGACCACTATCGAGAATTCAGTCAAGGCTACTACAATGCTACTATATGCAAGTAGACTAGCTTCACCATCAACCACCTTGGGGTTGATCATCATTTAACCAAGCAACTTCGTAAACGCATTATTCATTATCACATGGATATGATATAAGCATCACAATGACTTGATCATCAATTGAGCAACACCACGAACAATGCCTATATCATTACTTCAAAAGTTTATGTGAGTATCAAGTGTCAACTCGATTCAACAAAATGCAATATAAATGCCACACTCCACCAATAGAGATTTACAACACCGAACACCACTAACTTTTGTTCACAACACGGTCAAGCTCATGCCACTCTTTCAGACCAAACTCAACACTAATCCAACACCAAGCTACTCAAGGAGCAATAACAAGATTCCCCAGAAAAGAATTGAGCATTGCAATCCAAGTCTTCCAATAGCAAGCCTAAACAAAATGGTTTAGCGTTTCACCACTATCCATCCTAGAACTCACCACTTGTAAGACCATTATTTCCAATATGCATCAAGGTAGGGACTCTTGATTGCATAATGTGAACACAAGCAAAGAGTTAACACCTCGTTGCAAATCATCACTCAAAAAGAGAAAATGATTTACATGTTTGATCCTTCGTCCCTAATAACTCTCTTTTCGGTCTTATCTTTGACCAAACCTCAAGCTTGCTTTCGCACTGCCTTTAGTCCAGTCTAAGAAAAGTTTATGAGAGAGCATGGCAATGACTACAATCTTGATTGATCCACTTAAAATCATGCCTAGGAAGGATCCACTAGTGCCGTGCTAAACAGCTACGGACCAGCCTATTTGCCACTTATAGCAAACTTAGGGAAAGTTTACTTTTACCCATGGTACATGAAAAAACTCATGGAACCACCGATAGGCTATCATTAATCCTGCCAACTCAAAGTGCAACCTTGAGTTGCTAATGTGCCTCACTCACGAGCCCAAGCGAAAACTCGTGTAATGGAACATCTCAATCCATCTTATGAGCCCAAGAGCAAGCTCACATTATTACGGTACAAAACGGTAACCAAATTCATACTCAAGGAACGATTGCGAAGTCTTTGCACCCAAACGTGTACCCACTCGGATCATCGTTTTCATCTCTACGTATGCAACGAGACTAGTTGCCCAATCTCATTGAATAGTACTCGTTGAGACTCTTCCTCTGATACCAAATATAACGCATGTGGTTTTGACCCTTTATCCTATGGTGATTTACCATAGGATAACACCACGAAGTGGAACCTAAACCCTCTTTATGCCATGTGACACATGCCACGTGTCATATGCCACGTGTCCAAAGGACAGTGGTGTGGAACCCGAGGTTCAAGGCCTTGGGCCACTGAGTGAAGGAACAGTGCCAAACTCCCAAGCTTGGAGCCAAGGAGTGATGGAACCGAACCACGGAGCAACTCCCGAGCATACAGCCCAAGGAGCCAAGGGACAGGAGCCCGGAGCGACTTGGAACAGTCCTGGAGCAACCAGCATCCTAATGCCAGGACCAACACGCAAAACGGAGCCAAACGGAGTCTGGCACTATTTCGGCATACCGGTGGCCTAACGTGAGGATATGGGTACTCCACTAGCTAGCATGGAATGGAACTTGGGCTTAGACCCAAGCCGGCCACAGAACAAGGACAGGCACGCAAGTAGGAGCTAGACTATGCCTCAAGTTGGTCAACCATGCCCGACCTACCCACTATCCCTACTATACATTTGGAACCCCCCCCCCCCCACCCTTGAGGAACACACGCTTTGGGCTTTCACCCTAAGCCTCCCTTAGTATCAAGAGTTAGTCTTTGGGACAAGCTCGAAACTTATTAAATATGGAATGTCCCTAGATTGCGAATTTGGACACGGGACGAACACCATTGTGTTCAGGACGATCTCTACATTCCGTAGATATGCCAAATGGAGCAAATCTGGACCGAAAAAACCGCGCACGAACTAACCTTTCCGAGCTTGAGTCTCTCTCACTCGTCACAAAAGAATGAAACTCTCTTGAAGGGAAGAGAGCATGGAGATGAGAGGGAAAACAAACAATCAATGCTACAACTTTTGTGATTGACTGGCGCTTCTCACTCATAACCACATTCATTTCAACAATATTATTCCTCTCACGATCAATTATACATATCTTAATATCTAAAACATTGAAAGATTGTGTCCATTGATCACCATCAAAGAGAATGAAAATCATGGCCATTGATCGTGACTGTTGATCGCGTCCGTTGATTTTTAGGGTTTTACGCCTAGGGTTTGAGCAGCAAAGGGCAAGAGAAAGGCGCGCTTGAGCAGGGAAGGGCGAGCGAAAGGCACTTCAATCAAGCAATGTGCTTCAAGACACTCCTCAAACAAGGTATGCTTCCTTGAGAAGGTCGGTTCGCACGCGAACCGACGTCTTCTCACTTTCTTTCTTCCATTCTATTTTCTCAATTTTTGTTTTCTCTTGAGGGATAGAGATGTCGATTCTTGTGCGAACCGACATCTCCTAGCATTCTATTTCATTTTCTATTTAGCTTTTTGCCCATCTCTACCTCGTTTTTTTTTTTTTTCCTTGTTGAAGGGGTGGGAAAGATCGGTTCGCACGCGAACCGACGTCTCCCCACCTTCATTTTTTCTAGAAGCGAGCTTTCTTGATTTTTTTCATGTTTCTAGTGGTGAGATTTCTATATTTTAGAAAACAGAGAGAGATTGAAATGTCGGTTCTTGTGCGAACCGACATCTTCAAGGTTTTTTTTTTTATTTCATTGACTTGAGCATTGGCTGGCTTTGCAAGAAAGTC
>NW_003314659.1:0-7669 GCF_000143415.4 Selaginella moellendorffii
GGCAAGATCCATGGCTCGGTTTGCGGTGGGACTTGAACCGTTGGAAAGCTTGCGTGAGTCCACCCGTTTCCCAGAAACGGATCTGGATTTCGTCGCTCCACCGGCCCGCACCATTGCGATGGGTTTGACGCTGGGTTTTCGAGCGAGTGGGCAACATCCATGGCTCGGTTTGCGGTGGGACTTGAACCGTTGGAAAGCTTGCGTGAGTCCACCCGTTTCCACAGAAACGGATCCCGATTTCGTTGCTCCACCGTCCCACACCATTGCAATGGGTTTTGTGCTGTTCCCGTTGCCATATCTCGTGGACCGTGGGCCCCCTTTCGCCCTTGGGCACATGGGAGCAACTGGGGCGGTGCGCGCAACTGGCCCATGTGGCCAAGTACATTTTTCCATGTCCTGGGCGCCTGCTTTTGTGGTTTTTCCCACGGAAGAAGATGCGTCCCACGTGGCGATCCGTGTGCCCGCCCGCACTCCGGCACCAACGGGGCCGGCCGGCGTGACGCCCCGGTCGCGGCCGTGCCAACGGATCGCGGGCCCCATGCGTGGGCTGCCGCCGGGAGTGCATCTCACTCTCGAGGAAAACACCGCACTGGCGCTCGGGCCTGCACTGGAACGCGACCCCAGGAGCGCCGTGGCGAAGCCCGCGTCGAGGGCATCGATCCGAATTGGCTGGGCCCCCCATGCCATGCTGGCACCGTGCGTGCCTTGTCGAAAACGGCACACCCTTGCGACCGCTGGGCGAAAGGGGCAAACCCCGAGAGGTCCTTGCACCTCCTGTCACTGGGGAGGGTGCCCCCCACGAACACGAACCCAACGGCGCCAGTCCCACGCGAAACGCACGCACGGTTCGCGAGAAAACGGCCCCCAACGCCCGCATTCTCCATTATTCCGAGAGAATATTCCCTCCACTACTTAAATTGTGCCAAAAAGAGGTGGCTCCGGGTGGGTCTCGACCCAGGGACCTATTTGAGTGGACTTGTTTTTAGATTGGGGGTCTCTGCCACTAGGCCTCTACCACCTCTCCGTTACATATTTCGTGTCGGTTAAATTTATTGGGTTTGTGGGGGAGGGGGTTTAACTAGCAAAGGGCGATTATGGGGAGCGCTTAGTGCGATTAAGTGGGGCTTAAGTTGGGGCAATCGCGGCCGTCGGTGCGGTGGGGTGGTTGACCGGCGGCGATGAGTTTGACCGGCGGTCCCCGTGACACGTGGCTAGGGCTAGGGTCTGGATATGGGTTTTGCGCGAGTGGGCAAGATCCATGGCTCGGTTTGCGGTGGGACTTGAACCGTTGGAAAGCTTGCGTGAGTCCACCCGTTTCCACAGAAACGGATCTGGATTTCGTCGCTCCACCGGCCCGCACCATTGCGATGGGTTTGACGCTGGGTTTTCGAGCGAGTGGGCAACATCCATGGCTCGGTTTGCGGTGGGACTTGAACCGTTGGAAAGCTTGCGTGAGTCCACCCGTTTCCACAGAAACGGATCCCGATTTCGTTGCTCCACCGTCCCACACCATTGCAATGGGTTTTGTGCTGTTCCCGTTGCCATATCTCGTGGACCGTGGGCCCCCTTTCGCCCTTGGGCACATGGGAGCAACTGGGGCGGTGCGCGCAACTGGCCCATGTGGCCAAGTACATTTTTCCATGTCCTGGGCGCCTGCTTTTGTGGTTTTTCCCACGGAAGAAGATGCGTCCCACGTGGCGATCCGTGTGCCCGCCCGCACTCCGGCACCAACGGGGCCGGCCGGCGTGACGCCCCGGTCGCGGCCGTGCCAACGGATCGCGGGCCCCATGCGTGGGCTGCCGCCGGGAGTGCATCTCACTCTCGAGGAAAACACCGCACTGGCGCTCGGGCCTGCACTGGAACGCGACCCCAGGAGCGCCGTGGCGAAGCCCGCGTCGAGGGCATCGATCCGAATTGGCTGGGCCCCCCATGCCATGCTGGCACCGTGCGTGCCTTGTCGAAAACGGCACACCCTTGCGACCGCTGGGCGAAAGGGGCAAACCCCGAGAGGTCCTTGCACCTCCTGTCACTGGGGAGGGTGCCCCCCACGAACACGAACCCAACGGCGCCAGTCCCACGCGAAACGCACGCACGGTTCGCGAGAAAACGGCCCCCAACGCCCGCATTCTCCATTATTCCGAGAGAATATTCCCTCCACTACTTAAATTGTGCCAAAAAGAGGTGGCTCCGGGTGGGTCTCGACCCAGGGACCTATTTGAGTGGACTTGTTTTTAGATTGGGGGTCTCTGCCACTAGGCCTCTACCACCTCTCCGTTACATATTTCGTGTCGGTTAAATTTATTGGGTTTGTGGGGGAGGGGGTTTAACTAGCAAAGGGCGATTATGGGGAGCGCTTAGTGCGATTAAGTGGGGCTTAAGTTGGGGCAATCGCGGCCGTCGGTGCGGTGGGGTGGTTGACCGGCGGCGATGAGTTTGACCGGCGGTCCCCGTGACACGTGGCTAGGGCTAGGGTCTGGATATGGGTTTTGCGCGAGTGGGCAAGATCCATGGCTCGGTTTGCGGTGGGACTTGAACCGTTGGAAAGCTTGCGTGAGTCCACCCGTTTCCACAGAAACGGATCCCGATTTCGTTGCTCCACCGTCCCACAACATTGCAATGTGCTTTGTGCTGTTCCCGATGCCATATCTCGTGGACCGTGGGCCCCCTTTCGCCCTTGGGCACATGGGAGCAACTGGGGCGGTGCGCGCAACTGGCCCATGTGGCCAAGTACATTTTTCCATGTCCTGGGCGCCTGCTTTTGTGGTTTTTCCCACGGAAGAAGATGCGTCCACGTGGCGATCCGTGTGCCCGCCCGCACTCCGGCACCAACGGGGCCGGCCGGCGTGACGCCCCGGTCGCGGCCGTGCCAACGGATCGCGGGCCCCATGCGTGGGCTGCCGCCGGGAGTGCATCTCACTCTCGAGGAAAACACCGCACTGGCGCTCGGGCCTGCACTGGAACGCGACCCCAGGAGCGCCGTGGCGAAGCCCGCGTCGAGGGCATCGATCCGAATTGGCTGGGCCCCCCATGCCATGCTGGCACCGTGCGTGCCTTGTCGAAAACGGCACACCCTTGCGACCGCTGGGCGAAAGGGGCAAACCCCGAGAGGTCCTTGCACCTCCTGTCACTGGGGAGGGTGCCCCCCACGAACACGAACCCAACGGCGCCAGTCCCACGCGAAACGCACGCACGGTTCGCGAGAAAACGGCCCCCAACGCCCGCATTCTCCATTATTCCGAGAGAATATTCCCTCCACTACTTAAATTGTGCCAAAAAGAGGTGGCTCCGGGTGGGTCTCGACCCAGGGACCTATTTGAGTGGACTTGTTTTTAGATTGGGGGTCTCTGCCACTAGGCCTCTACCACCTCTCCGTTACATATTTCGTGTCGGTTAAATTTATTGGGTTTGTGGGGGAGGGGGTTTAACTAGCAAAGGGCGATTATGGGGAGCGCTTAGTGCGATTAAGTGGGGCTTAAGTTGGGGCAATCGCGGCCGTCGGTGCGGTGGGGTGGTTGACCGGCGGCGATGAGTTTGACCGGCGGTCCCCGTGACACGTGGCTAGGGCTAGGGTCTGGATATGGGTTTTGCGCGAGTGGGCAAGATCCATGGCTCGGTTTGCGGTGGGACTTGAACCGTTGGAAAGCTTGCGTGAGTCCACCCGTTTCCACAGAAACGGATCTGGATTTCGTCGCTCCACCGGCCCGCACCATTGCGATGGGTTTGACGCTGGGTTTTCGAGCGAGTGGGCAACATCCATGGCTCGGTTTGCGGTGGGACTTGAACCGTTGGAAAGCTTGCGTGAGTCCACCCGTTTCCACAGAAACGGATCCCGATTTCGTTGCTCCACCGTCCCACACCATTGCAATGGGTTTTGTGCTGTTCCCGTTGCCATATCTCGTGGACCGTGGGCCCCCTTTCGCCCTTGGGCACATGGGAGCAACTGGGGCGGTGCGCGCAACTGGCCCATGTGGCCAAGTACATTTTTCCATGTCCTGGGCGCCTGCTTTTGTGGTTTTTCCCACGGAAGAAGATGCGTCCCACGTGGCGATCCGTGTGCCCGCCCGCACTCCGGCACCAACGGGGCCGGCCGGCGTGACGCCCCGGTCGCGGCCGTGCCAACGGATCGCGGGCCCCATGCGTGGGCTGCCGCCGGGAGTGCATCTCACTCTCGAGGAAAACACCGCACTGGCGCTCGGGCCTGCACTGGAACGCGACCCCAGGAGCGCCGTGGCGAAGCCCGCGTCGAGGGCATCGATCCGAATTGGCTGGGCCCCCCATGCCATGCTGGCACCGTGCGTGCCTTGTCGAAAACGGCACACCCTTGCGACCGCTGGGCGAAAGGGGCAAACCCCGAGAGGTCCTTGCACCTCCTGTCACTGGGGAGGGTGCCCCCCACGAACACGAACCCAACGGCGCCAGTCCCACGCGAAACGCACGCACGGTTCGCGAGAAAACGGCCCCCAACGCCCGCATTCTCCATTATTCCGAGAGAATATTCCCTCCACTACTTAAATTGTGCCAAAAAGAGGTGGCTCCGGGTGGGTCTCGACCCAGGGACCTATTTGAGTGGACTTGTTTTTAGATTGGGGGTCTCTGCCACTAGGCCTCTACCACCTCTCCGTTACATATTTCGTGTCGGTTAAATTTATTGGGTTTGTGGGGGAGGGGGTTTAACTAGCAAAGGGCGATTATGGGGAGCGCTTAGTGCGATTAAGTGGGGCTTAAGTTGGGGCAATCGCGGCCGTCGGTGCGGTGGGGTGGTTGACCGGCGGCGATGAGTTTGACCGGCGGTCCCCGTGACACGTGGCTAGGGCTAGGGTCTGGATATGGGTTTTGCGCGAGTGGGCAAGATCCATGGCTCGGTTTGCGGTGGGACTTGAACCGTTGGAAAGCTTGCGTGAGTCCACCCGTTTCCACAGAAACGGATCCCGATTTCGTTGCTCCACCGTCCCACACCATTGCAATGGGTTTTGTGCTGTTCCCGTTGCCATATCTCGTGGACCGTGGGCCCCCTTTCGCCCTTGGGCACATGGGAGCAACTGGGGCGGTGCGCGCAACTGGCCCATGTGGCCAAGTACATTTTTCCATGTCCTGGGCGCCTGCTTTTGTGGTTTTTCCCACGGAAGAAGATGCGTCCCACGTGGCGATCCGTGTGCCCGCCCGCACTCCGGCACCAACGGGGCCGGCCGGCGTGACGCCCCGGTCGCGGCCGTGCCAACGGATCGCGGGCCCCATGCGTGGGCTGCCGCCGGGAGTGCATCTCACTCTCGAGGAAAACACCGCACTGGCGCTCGGGCCTGCACTGGAACGCGACCCCAGGAGCGCCGTGGCGAAGCCCGCGTCGAGGGCATCGATCCGAATTGGCTGGGCCCCCCATGCCATGCTGGCACCGTGCGTGCCTTGTCGAAAACGGCACACCCTTGCGACCGCTGGGCGAAAGGGGCAAACCCCGAGAGGTCCTTGCACCTCCTGTCACTGGGGAGGGTGCCCCCCACGAACACGAACCCAACGGCGCCAGTCCCACGCGAAACGCACGCACGGTTCGCGAGAAAACGGCCCCCAACGCCCGCATTCTCCATTATTCCGAGAGAATATTCCCTCCACTACTTAAATTGTGCCAAAAAGAGGTGGCTCCGGGTGGGTCTCGACCCAGGGACCTATTTGAGTGGACTTGTTTTTAGATTGGGGGTCTCTGCCACTAGGCCTCTACCACCTCTCCGTTACATATTTCGTGTCGGTTAAATTTATTGGGTTTGTGGGGGAGGGGGTTTAACTAGCAAAGGGCGATTATGGGGAGCGCTTAGTGCGATTAAGTGGGGCTTAAGTTGGGGCAATCGCGGCCGTCGGTGCGGTGGGGTGGTTGACCGGCGGCGATGAGTTTGACCGGCGGTCCCCGTGACACGTGGCTAGGGCTAGGGTCTGGATATGGGTTTTGCGCGAGTGGGCAAGATCCATGGCTCGGTTTGCGGTGGGACTTGAACCGTTGGAAAGCTTGCGTGAGTCCACCCGTTTCCACAGAAACGGATCTGGATTTCGTCGCTCCACCGGCCCGCACCATTGCGATGGGTTTGACGCTGGGTTTTCGAGCGAGTGGGCAACATCCATGGCTCGGTTTGCGGTGGGACTTGAACCGTTGGAAAGCTTGCGTGAGTCCACCCGTTTCCACAGAAACGGATCCCGATTTCGTTGCTCCACCGTCCCACACCATTGCAATGGGTTTTGTGCTGTTCCCGTTGCCATATCTCGTGGACCGTGGGCCCCCTTTCGCCCTTGGGCACATGGGAGCAACTGGGGCGGTGCGCGCAACTGGCCCATGTGGCCAAGTACATTTTTCCATGTCCTGGGCGCCTGCTTTTGTGGTTTTTCCCACGGAAGAAGATGCGTCCCACGTGGCGATCCGTGTGCCCGCCCGCACTCCGGCACCAACGGGGCCGGCCGGCGTGACGCCCCGGTCGCGGCCGTGCCAACGGATCGCGGGCCCCATGCGTGGGCTGCCGCCGGGAGTGCATCTCACTCTCGAGGAAAACACCGCACTGGCGCTCGGGCCTGCACTGGAACGCGACCCCAGGAGCGCCGTGGCGAAGCCCGCGTCGAGGGCATCGATCCGAATTGGCTGGGCCCCCCATGCCATGCTGGCACCGTGCGTGCCTTGTCGAAAACGGCACACCCTTGCGACCGCTGGGCGAAAGGGGCAAACCCCGAGAGGTCCTTGCACCTCCTGTCACTGGGGAGGGTGCCCCCCACGAACACGAACCCAACGGCGCCAGTCCCACGCGAAACGCACGCACGGTTCGCGAGAAAACGGCCCCCAACGCCCGCATTCTCCATTATTCCGAGAGAATATTCCCTCCACTACTTAAATTGTGCCAAAAAGAGGTGGCTCCGGGTGGGTCTCGACCCAGGGACCTATTTGAGTGGACTTGTTTTTAGATTGGGGGTCTCTGCCACTAGGCCTCTACCACCTCTCCGTTACATATTTCGTGTCGGTTAAATTTATTGGGTTTGTGGGGGAGGGGGTTTAACTAGCAAAGGGCGATTATGGGGAGCGCTTAGTGCGATTAAGTGGGGCTTAAGTTGGGGCAATCGCGGCCGTCGGTGCGGTGGGGTGGTTGACCGGCGGCGATGAGTTTGACCGGCGGTCCCCGTGACACGTGGCTAGGGCTAGGGTCTGGATATGGGTTTTGCGCGAGTGGGCAAGATCCATGGCTCGGTTTGCGGTGGGACTTGAACCGTTGGAAAGCTTGCGTGAGTCCACCCGTTTCCACAGAAACGGATCTGGATTTCGTCGCTCCACCGGCCCGCACCATTGCGATGGGTTTGACGCTGGGTTTTCGAGCGAGTGGGCAACATCCATGGCTCGGTTTGCGGTGGGACTTGAACCGTTGGAAAGCTTGCGTGAGTCCACCCGTTTCCACAGAAACGGATCCCGATTTCGTTGCTCCACCGTCCCACACCATTGCAATGGGTTTTGTGCTGTTCCCGTTGCCATATCTCGTGGACCGTGGGCCCCCTTTCGCCCTTGGGCACATGGGAGCAACTGGGGCGGTGCGCGCACTCTAGTTTCTCCCTACCATCGGTTTTTGGACGGCACTGCCGTCTTTAAAGGGACGGAATATAGGTCCTTTTTTTTTTTTTTTTTTTTTTTTTTTTTTTTTTCTTCTTTCTTTTT
>NW_003314660.1:0-847 GCF_000143415.4 Selaginella moellendorffii
ATTACCAACGGAGTTGGGTTTACCTTTGCGATTACCATGAGCTGCCGATGCTAGGTCGTGGGATTAGTATTTGATGAGCATTTTTCCACTTGTTTAAGTAGAGTTTGCCAAATATCTAGGCCGCGTACAAATGGGACAACAATGGCACTATAACTTCTATTATCATCCACCTGTGGAATACAAAGTGGATGATTTAATGTTAGTTTGTTTTCTCTATCTTATGGTACGTGGTTTATCTAAGGGGCTCTTTTCTTGGTGGAAAGGACTATATTGGGTGTTGCGGCAAGTTAGACTGCAAGTTTAGAAGGTTCGGCATCACATCCAATAGGTCAATCCTCCAGAAATTGTATATGTACAACAGTTAAAATGCTTCATAGAAAGGGATCAGGAACAACTGATACCACATACAAATCCACCAATGCCTCCTCCTGATGTTCTTCTAAATCTTGGTTTATCTATGAGAGAACTTTAATGGTCTTCCATCATTCTAAGAGGAGGGGATGATATAAGGTTTAAGTGTACGGTTACAATGCTATATATTAATATTAGCATAGTGAGAATCATATTGGTTTCAATCTGGACCACTCACTCAGGTTTTTAGGTTAATTGATATGCATATTTTCTATATTCCCTTTCCATATTCCATGCACTCACAAAACCATATTGAGCTACTTAAAAACCTATATAAAAATAAAAACACCATGTATGGAATGAAAACTATACTAACACCAAGATTTCTACCTAGATAAGCTATTGCTTGTACAAAAGTTGAGATTTTATTTTTTCCCTTGAATTTCCTTGAAGAAAAACCAGGGAACCAATGCTGGACAAGCATGTTTTTTTGTTC
>NW_003314660.1:947-6877 GCF_000143415.4 Selaginella moellendorffii
ACCTCACAACTTATACTTTGATGATCAACTATTGAGAAAAAATTGTGCGACACAAATGAGCTTCTTGCAACACTAAGGTCTTGCAGCAAAAAGTAGGAACTTGAACAGTTGCTATCAAAGACTTATTTTGAGAAATGTTATTAAGTTCATAAACCTTTCGTAATAAGTACCATGAAATATGGCTATCATGTCAAACTGAAAAATGATCTGGGCAACGGGAGTGTGGAAACCCAAAGCCAGGTTGGCTGTAAATTGTTTTGACTGGTTGGAAGATTTGATTTGAAGATGGTTGAGCCGGATAGGAAGATGAGGTTAATAGGAGCCTGTGGATCACAGAAAGAAAGTAGTAACAACGTGTCCACCAAGAACTCCTATCCCACATGATTGGTGGTAATCTCTTTTTGACTCTGTGTAAATTTGCCACAAGGAACAATCCTAAGAGCAAGTGCAAGTTAGTATAATACATATCACTTGCTATTTAATTACTAAACTTGATTGAATTTGGTCAGAGTATTTACAGCGAGTTCACCTTAGAGTTCAAGTGACCACACCCAGGTTCTTTCTTGTGGAAGAAAATGGGTTGTGAAAATTTGTGGATCTTTGGCTGAGTCATTTTCATCAACCACCAGAGTCAACTCTCTAGAACATTCCACCCATAGATAATATCCCCCCAGAATCTGGGAAGGTCGAGCAGTGAGAAAAGCCAAAATTTACTTGTTCATACGAGGAATTGGTTATTCTTTTATCTTTAAGCAAGGACTATTTAAAGATCAGTCAGTTAGGACTTCCGTTTCTCAAAGCATGCGTTTCAGGTTCGATTCTGGTCGATATTACAAAAGCTAAGATATTCTTGAGTTATATCTCCTTTGCTGGAGGAATGACAGCACCTCCGTTTGCTCCACATTTTTGTGGAAGAGAAGAATTGGTTGGAGGCTTTTGTGTCGCTGGATAAAAGTTTGTGGATCTCACATTCCTGAAACAATACCGTTTATCGAGTATTCGTGCTTCAGCGATTCATGGCGTGGATGGCTATGCCGACGACGGTGCTCAACAATCATCCTCCGTCACTGCTCCCTTCTTCCTCAGCTCCTTTGCTAGAAGCTCTCAAGAGAACCGGCGAGGAGCGTGTCGCTGCGTTTCACTTCCCAGGCCACGGCCGCGGCTCCTCAGCGCCCTCTTCGATTTCCAAGCTTCTCGGAGCTCAACCCTTCCAGTTTGATCTCCCGGAGCTGCCAGGCCTGGATAACTTGCACTCGCCACAAGAAGCTATAGCGGAAGCGCAGCAAATGGCCGCCGAGCTTTTCGGAGCAGGGTACTCGTGGTTCTTGGTGAACGGCTCTACGTGTGGAATTCAAGCGGCGGTGATGAGCTGCTGCAAGCCCGGAGACGTTTTGATCCTCCCCAGGAACGCCCACGTCTCGGCATTCTCAGCCATGGTTCTTGCTGGAGCAATGCCTCACTATGTTCTTCCTTGTTATGACGAGCTCTGGGAGATTTCTCACGGCGTCTCCGCCGAGAGCATCGAGTTGGCCATCTTGGATCTGCAGAAAAGAAAAGACGTGAGAATTGGAGCTGTTCTGATTGTCTCGCCAACTTACTTTGGAGTGTGTAGCCCAGTGGAGGAGATCGCAAAGGTGTGTCACGAGCATGGTATCCCGATCATAGTTGACGAGGCTCATGGAGCGCACTTCAAGTTCCACTCGAGGTTTCCTGCAACGGCACTCGAGCAGGGAGCCGACGTTGTTGTCCAATCCACGCATAAGGTACTCTCGTCTCTTACGCAGTCCGGGATGCTCCATCTTGCGAGAGGCTGCGAGATTGTAAAGCACGAGAGAATTAGCAAGTGCCTTCGAACCTTGCAAAGCTCCAGTCCGAGTTACCTTCTCTTGGCCTCTCTCGATGCCGCAAGGGACCAGATGAGTTGTGCAGCAAGCGATGACCATCCATTGTTTGATACAGCTCTGGAGCTGGCTTCCACAGCTCGACGACGCCTGAAACAAATCCCACAAGTTTTAGTCCTTGATAGAGAAAATGTGAGCTTGGCAGCCAAAGCTGATACCATTTTTGATGAGCTTAGGATCACCATTGGTTTGTGGGAGCTCGGAGTCACAGGAACTTTTGCCGATGACTTTCTGTGCGATAAATGCAAGGTGGTGGCCGAGCTTCCTCTTCTGAACTCCATAACTTTTGCTATGGGAACCGGCACTAGCAGCAGCGACATTGAGAAACTTATCAAAGGCTTTCAAGAGCTTTCGAGTTCTTTCAGATTGACGATAGATTCTTATTCCAGACCCCGAGTGCCTGATTGTTACAAAATCGGATGGAAAGCACTAGTTAGTCCAAGAGAGGCATTCTTTGCAGAAACTTACTGCTGCAAAGCTGAAGAAGCAGTGGGTCTAGCGAGTGCTGAGCTCGTGTGCCCGTATCCACCTGGTATTTCTGTGCTCTTTCCTCGAGTGGAGAGCTCGTCTCGCAGGAGGCTCTTGGCTATTTGAAGCAAGCCCATGCTTCAGGAATTACCATCAGTGGAGCATCAGATCCAACTCTGTCCACACTTCATGTCTTGAAGTGACAGCACAAAGATCCAGCTGCAAAGAAAACAACAAGAGTTAGATAACTGCAAAGGCATAGAAACTTCATTACGTACCAATCACTTCAAGGTTGTCATAGTTTTCATTATTTGAGCCTGAGTATATGTTTGCCATGAGAGCATAAGCTGTACCACCTTGATCGTCAACCTTTGGCAGAGCATCAAAGGCTACCTCTCCAATCACTGCATTTTTCCACTTGAAACAAGCCCCAAGCAAAGCCATCCATATCCTGGAGCACACCTCTTCCACGGGCAGGCTTTGCACCATCGCAAGCGCATCCTCCAGCCGATTAGCACGTCCAAGTAGATCAACCATGGAGATTACGTGCTCCACACTCGGACTAAGTCCATAGTCCGAGCACATCGCGTGAAAGTATTCCATCCCCTTGTCGACCAAACCAGCGTGGCAGCAGACCGATAGAACTGAAGAGAATGTCACAGCGTCCGGCTTGGCGAACTCTTGCATTCTCTCGAACAGATCAAACACCGCGTCACTGTCCCCTTGACGGCTGTATCCCGCGATCAGTGCACTCCAAGACACTGCGTCCTTGTCTGGAAACCCATCAAACACTCGCCGAGATTCCACCATGTCACCACACTTGCCGTAGAAACTTATGAGCGAGTTTGCCACCGCCGGAGAGCTCTCGGCCCCAGTTTCTTCGATCAGACGATGGATTGCCTGTCCAGCCTGTAGTGCTCCAAGACCACCACAGGCCTTAAGTACCGATGCAAAAGTCTGCGAGTCCGGTTTCAGTCCTTGGAGTCCCATTTTCGAAAACTCCTGCAGGGCCAGCTCATGATGTTCCACGAAACCAAGTCTTTGATCACCATTTTGTCAAAAACCCGAGCCGCATCATCCAAACTTCCACACCAAGCGTAGAGACTGATCAAGTTGTTTGCAGCGTAAACATCTTCCAGCCCGTCGAGAAACCGGAAATGAAAAGCCAATCCCTTCTCCAACGACGCCACTTTCAAGGGCCTTCCATCCACAAGCCGAGCCTCTTCCTTCTCGGCCATATCCAAGCATGCCTGGAGAACCGCCACCAAAGTTCTGGAGCTGACGACCACGTCTAACGCTTGCATGGCCGTGAATAGCTCGACAGCTCGCTGGGCCTCGCCACCTTTTGCATATCCCATGATCAAAACATTCCAGGAGACCGAATCCCGCTCTAACATCCCATCGAAAACTCGCTGGCAATCCAGCAATCTCCCCCACTTTGCATACATATCCATCAGACTGTTGGAGACGAAAACGCTGGACGAAATCCCTGTCCCTGTTCTTGCAAACTTGGAGTAAATCTCTCCGCCCCTGTCCAGCCATCCCAGATTCGTGCAAGCGTCGAGCACGGCCACCAGAGTCCGAGCATTCGCCTCCACTCCATCTTCCAAAAGCATAAGCTCAAAGAGCTCCAAGGCTAGCTCGTCTTCCCCTCCTTGCGAGCAAGCGCTGATCATGGCACTCCACAAAACCACGTCCTTTGTTCCCAACTTGGCAGCCTGGAAAATCTCTAGAGCTTCTCTCACGGTGCCACACTTTCCATAGAAATCCACCAGGGCGCTCGCCACGAACCTGTCCACCAAGAATCCACCACTCTGGAGCTGGGAATGAAGAGCCAATCCTCTCTTGAGGCTCCTGAGTTTGATGATCCTCCCCTGTAAATATGTCACCCCCTTTTCTGTAGCGGCCATCGAAGAACACGCGTGGAGAGCCGCGCAGAAGCTCCGGCCGTTTGGATCCAACCCCTCGGCATGCAGCCGCCCAAAGAACAGAAGCGAGAGATCCGGCTGGCCGCTCCGTGGGTAGCCGTCGATGACGCAGTTCCACGACGCCGCGGTGCGCCGATCCATGGAATCGAAAATGCGGCGTGCGTCATCCATCATGCCCCGTTTTGCAAATCCATCAATGATTGCGTTGATCAAGCCGATGTTCTTACCGGAGAGGAGATCGCGCTTGCGGCCGTCGCCGTCCAGCTGGATTGGAGCCATTTCTCGTAGCGCGACATTGATTTGCCCAATCATCTGATTTTAGGGTTCTTGAGGTTTAGAGACGA
Source organism: Selaginella moellendorffii (assembly GCF_000143415.4). Classification (NCBI taxonomy): domain Eukaryota; kingdom Viridiplantae; phylum Streptophyta; class Lycopodiopsida; order Selaginellales; family Selaginellaceae; genus Selaginella; species Selaginella moellendorffii. The sequence continues at coordinate 5,589 of NW_003314660.1, forward strand.
AGAACAAATCCTGACCGTTAAAAACAATCGTAGTAAAATCTGGGCAGATGTGGTGGCGCTCTGGCGGCTATCTGCCGGTGGAGGAGCGGCGCTGTGGAAAATTTTCATTCAGAGAACTTATATAACTCATGACCATTTTTGGGTTCGTTTTCTTTCTTTTACAGGAAAATAAAAATAGTAAGAACAATAGGAGGATAATGAAAAAAACTGTGCTTGCTCTATGCAAACTCACTGGATGCCGAGAGAGCGTTCTTGTGAGATTTGATCAGGCCTCCCAAAACCTGGCCGTGTTTTCGATACGGTCCTGGATCTGCCAATCTACGATCCTTGCCTGGGTACATTTACAGACGAGCAGAGCGACGGGAATGAGCTACCAGTTGTTCTCCTCACTTCTTCATTCGCGAGAAAATCTCGAACAAAACTCTCCTGTCGATTTTCCTTCCTTGGCCGAGTGGTTTAATCCACCACTGAGCGAACTCCCCACACCCAGAGCGCCACTATCGTCCTTGGATCCCACCACGCGGTGGTCGTCAAGTATTTTGGGAAGAGGAGCGGCGCCCGGATCCATCTAGATCCCGTCCTCTTACCTCTAAAATCGGGGAAGCGCTTCTGCCAAGGACGAAACGCTGGCCTCGAGCAGCGAGAATGCGGGTCGATCCGGGATTTAACAGAGTGCCATGGATGCCATATGGTTCAAATAGATGGTATGATATATTGTTATTGGAACCCGGTTGCTGAGATAATGGCTACCAGGTAAGTGTAGAGGTAAACCGGTATAGAAGACCCGGGTTCGATGCCGGAAGGGTCCAATCAACAGGGACTTTTATGCAAAAATCTTGCTCTTTAAGTAGCCCTTTGTTCTGGTTCGTAGCTCACTAAAAGAACTAGACCAGTCAGTTAGGACATCGGTTTCCCAGAGCATGCGTTTCGGGTTCGATTCTTGCCAATGTTATCTGCAAGGCAAAGAATATTCGCATGTTAACATCAAACCAAAAATGTTTATAATTCTTAAACTCAAATTAAGATTGAAAGAAAACATCATTTAATATTATTAATTGTAAAATAATTAGAAATGAAAGTTAAAAGAGAGCTTTCACTTTATTCCCATCATTTTACCGCTCTCTATTCTATTTGGATTGTTCTTGGCTGTGGCTTGGGGATCTTTGGAATTGTGACAGTGAGGACACCGTGTTCTACTGTAGCTTTGATTGCCTCCACATTCGCACTCTCGGGCAGCCGGAATTTCCGCAAGAAGCTGCCATGGCTGCGCTCCACGCGGTGCCACTTAT
>NW_003314660.1:8147-8998 GCF_000143415.4 Selaginella moellendorffii
ACACAAGCATGCCGCGAACATCTGGAAGTTGGCCCAGGCAGTGGGGTCCCGGTTTTCCAGCCTGACGATCCGACGCCGACGACCCTTACGGTATTGTCGCAGGGCCTTCGCAAGCACGGATCTGGTGCGAGCATCGAGCTCGCTCTCACACGAGTCGCGGTAGATTGTGGTCAGGCTTTCAGCGACCATCCTGATGCAGTCATAGACAAGGAAGAAAAGAGGGCCCCCGGTGAAGCGGCTGTAGTTGGCCTTCAGCTTCAGTTCGGACTGCAGCGCCTCGCTTGCATCAGCCCAAGCACCCAGGTTGTGGATCACGTCTGCGAGATCTCCCAGAGGCCGCTCCAAACCACCCAGGTCCATAGAAGGCAGCTTCTGCCGCATGGTCTCGAAGTCTTCCTTGGTGCTGCAGCACATCACACCAGGTACCCGCTGACGAGTAAAAGGCAAAGACCCCACAAACACCACCTTTTTCTTCGCATCCAAGAAGCGATCCTTGCCCGTGAAGAAGCTCCGCGCAACAGACAGCATCCTTGAAACAACCCACTTGACCTAACCCAAAACTAATAATCAACGTTTAAATATTAATAGACCCTTTCAAATTTAAATTTTAGGGAGATGGAGGGAGCCCGAAAGCTCGTCAAGGGCTCGGCGGATTCTTTCTGGTAGGCCGATTGTTCTCCATTTTTTTCCTTTCAGAAACGCTTCGCTCCATGATTCTTCCCATAGCCCTCTCGACCTGGTTGTTCCCGCTGGTTACAACGCTGGAAAAATTTAAAGCTCGACAACGAATCGAATTCCTGGAAGGAGGAAACAAACAACCTCACAAGAACATCACACAAACTGCGAAACCG
>NW_003314661.1:0-5051 GCF_000143415.4 Selaginella moellendorffii
TGAATGTCTAAAGAAATAAATCTTCTTATCTTCTAGCATATACTTAAGACAAAATCATCTTCATATCTATAGCATATATGATTTTCACCTTTTAATTACTATAGGATAGCAATGGAACAGACCTAACTTTTGAGATATGTGTGCTAAGGGCAACACCTAAGTTTTAGGGCTTTAGGCCACTAAACAAAATGATAGAATCAAACTCCTAAGCATATGCCTAATGAACAAAAAAATAAAAGTATGGAACAACTCTTGAATATGCAACTAAGGAGCGATGAAACAGGAGCACAAAACAACATTAAAATAGTCTTAAAACTTTTAGCATCCCAACATTAAAACAAACATGTAAAACAAAGCTAAAGCATTATTTCAACATATTAATGGTCTAGCGCAAGGATATAAATACTCCACTAGCTAACATGGTATGGATCTTAAGCTTAGACCTAAGCCAAATGTAAAATAAAGATAGACACACCTAATAGGAAGCTGTCCCCCCTCCCCATCCCCCAAGAATATTAGAATTAAATCTTGATAAAAATGAATTATAGAAAAGTTTAACAGCAAGAAATTATAACCCTTAGAATGAGGAATATTTTATTATATATTAAATATTTTAGGTATATGCTTTACACTATATTTTCTAAAGTAAACTAAAAATGCTATGCATACTATTGTTGCTCTATTAGTTACTCTACAACAAGATTATAAAACAAATTTTGCACTAGCCATTGTGTAATCTTTTGAAGTTCATCATTTCCAAGGGATCCAAGTGATTAACTATAATTGAAAAATAATATATCAGAGACATATTTTCTTATAATTTATTTATAATTTAGAGCAAATTTATTTATTATTATTATTATATTGCTAGCTATATAATAAATAATGCTGTAAGCAAAATTCATTTTTAAGTTACTGTATACTTCCTTATTTATTTTATATTACATCTAGATTAGAAATAAAACAAAAATAATTAATAACTTCCCGATCCAGAGCGCAGACCATACTTGAGCTCACGAGTTGAACAGTTGAGCTCATGAGTTGAGCTCAATTTTCAATTATAATTTAGTACAAACATTATAAACTTTAAAATTTTAAAGTTATGGTGAACTTAATAATTTCATAACTCTTTATATATTATATAGATAAAAATGTTCTAAAGGACACTTCTTGTTTGAATAATTTAAATATTTACTACATGCAATGATAGAGACGTTTGTTAGAACATAAAATAAAATGTTTGCAAAAAGAGTATTCTTGTCACTTCTTTAAATTTGTACTCTGTGCTTTCTAGCTAGTAAATGTCAAGTTCATTAGAATTTTAAAATTATTAAATTTGAATTAAGATTATATATAAGGACATATAACCATTTGAAAGGAAAAAAAAAACAACTATGATAGTACATATGCTCTTATAATACATTGCAACATCATGCACCCAAAAGACTATTATGTCTTGAATGTCTAGAATTTCTGGAAAGTCTTAAATGGCAATTATGTACTCTCCACCTTTTGTTTTGACTATGTACTCCTTTGCAAACGCAATGATGTACTTTGTGGAGAGAATCTCATACTCAAGTGTTTGAGCCAAGTTTATTTTACCTTGCTTCTACTTGGAGATGGTACCAATAAATTTAACTGCCTTACCTTTCAAGATTAAAACTAAATTTCTCAAGGTTTTCAATCTCATCCGAGGTGAGCGCAACCCCATTAGCAACCGGCCATTCTTTAGGTACTGCATCAGGTTTAGTCTCTATAGTGTTTTCAAGCCACTTTGTATGGTTGACATCAATGTTGTAACAATATAACCAACACCATCTTGAAAATTCTACTTACTTTCGTTCCCCATAGAAATATGGGGTTGGAATAGAAGCAGACTTGTCACCACGGATCCAAGCCCAACACTTGCCTCTCAAAAGCATCCCCACACACCTTACATTTGATTTTGCTGGCACTCGATGGATTGCCCATTGCTTCGGTTCTATGCTACGATAAGCAATTTCAACTTGTTGTGATGCACTTTCTTCATCAGCCACTTGAGGTGGCTCGGTTCGGGGGTGATGTCTTGAAGCAGAATGATACTCAACATCAAGCTTGTGAGAGCTTTTTGCTCCAAGATCTGTGCTAACATCTTCACCAACAAAGGAAAAGCGACGCTTTGAGCGGACGGTCTTCATATCACCAATAGAAGCCCAGGGAGTGTACTCCATAGATGTTCCACAGACCACTTCCTCCACTGCAGTTGCCACTGTTTGTGCTGGTGGAGTCACTTTCTTCTTGTAACATCTCAACCGAAAGTCCTGTTCCCATGTATCTTCCTTCCTCAAATGCCAAGGCTTTTGAAGGCTGCTCTACAACGTGTATCAAATTTGATAGACATGCTTCATATAAACTCATTTTCCCTTTCCCTGCCTCAGAGGAATGCCAACTCCAATATTTACTCTTTGAGAGATTCAAAGTTGGGGTGTATGCAAGATCTTTAAGTAGTTGATCCTTATAAAAAGATGATATTAAAAAGCAATAAAAAGAGAGGAAAAAATGAAAAACCAATCTGAAAAGAGTGATGTCCCCATTGGAACATTCTAACTTCCCACCACCCCAACCATGACTCAAGTTGTGGTAGACAACTTACGTCAGTATGGCTATTTTTATGCCACCACATTCAGATCTTGTTTGTTTTTGCTTTGTGCTCTTCTTCAGAAGGTACAACCTGCCATTGTTTGCACAACTCTTTAAATGCTAATTGGAAATCTGGCTTGATAAGGTGGATAAACTCGTAGGGATAAATCCATTTTAGTTCAAGGATTGAGTTGATTTTTTATTGGAGTTTCCCCTCTTGAGATTCACACATCCAAGATTTTATCCTAAATAAAACAAAATGTAAGAGAGATATTATTGAAAAGTATGTAATAATATTTTCATACCTCCTGAGGCTAGTTGCAAGTTGCACATGTCGTAGTAACTCCCGCAAGCTAGTCTCATCCAGTTGAGTATTCTTGCAGTTCGGATCAAGTAAAGTGCTTGTGATAAAATCCTTAAACACTGTCATTTGAACATGCTTTAGAGTTGCAAATGAGTTTCTTACAGTCTCTATTTGCATTGCATCTTTGAAACGGTTGACTGAACTCCTTTGTATCCCTTCCTGCATTGGATGTGTGTGCATGCCAATATGTACTGCAACTCTACCAGCCTCTCCATCCCATGGAAGAAAATAGTACATCTTGGCCCCGTAGATGGCACAACACAATGGAGCATTCTTGCAAAACTGACACTTGAATCCAACACCAATGGTGTCACAGATGAGAGGATTGGTTGCAGATCCTTCAAAAAATATGGAGTTTTTTACCACGCTCTCAATTGCATGCTTTATTCACACAATCCAAATACCCACCACAATGAACCATGGACACTGTGCCTTTGAAATGCTGGAAATATGTGGTCTTAATCTTGCACCAGTTGTGAAAGTCCTGCTTCGTCTCCATCCCCTTTTGTTTTGAGCTGACAAAAGGTGGTAGTTCAAAGAAGATATTGCCATTGTATGTAGATGGGAGCTCGCTAACGGGCCTATCCAAAAAGGAACACACAATAGAGAGGTGCGAAAACTGGAAAGCATTGCAAACAACTTTGAATATCAGTGAAGTTCGAGTTTGGAAATTCTTAGCTTGCACTAGACTAAAATCTCCATTAGAACTAGAATAGGAAGAAATGATGACGACCGAATCTTGCTTCACATTCACTTTGGCAGGATTGCAGCCTCGCACTTTAATTGGAGATCCAAAAACTCGAATCTCCTTTGACTTGGAATGTTGTAAATCCCAATGTTGTCCACCTTCACCTACACCTAAAAGAAGAAACTCCGATTGTTCAACTACACCAATGTTGTTGCGAATCACAGCCTCCAATGAAATAGAACTAAGAGAAAGATCAAAACGTCGGCAAAGAAAACTTTCTGAAATAAGACTTTGAGAGAAAAAAAGCGGTGGGTGATTTTGGTAATGCAAAAGGAAACTCTCCATTTTGTTGCCTTTAAGTTTTGGAACTTTAAACTTTTATAAAGAAATGTCACCTCAAACATGTGCTATGCCATTATGTGAAAAGAAAGGGCGATTTTATTCTAGGATCTAACATTGAATAATGTTGTTATAATAAATTCTATATGAAGTATATAGGACTATGTTGTACAATATTAAAAGTCTGTATACATTGAATTCAAAAACATGCTCAAATTTATTATATGGACTAACTTTTGGTAGAACGGAAAGAAATATCACCTCAAGCATATGCCATAATATGAAAGATATGAATGATTTTATTCTAGGATCTACCATCAACTAACTGTTGCCAAACAAATTAAATATTGTACATATTTTCAGTACTTCATTAAAGCCAGAAATCGTCATATTCTTCTGAACTCATTTAAATATATTCCATCTTTGTAATACCATCTATCACCTATAGTAAATTATCTATATACATTGCTTTGGAAATAACACCTTACAATTTAATAATCTTATATTTTCTGACAAGATACTATTACTTGCAAGAAATACATAATTCTCATTTATAATTTCGTACTATCATCAATTCAACACATGCATTTGTGACATTATTTCACATTATAGCATAGTCATATTAAAGCACACCTCCATTATTAAATTACAACTCAAAAGGACTTTGTCACGTGATCAAATCTAGGATAGAATAGAAATTGTACATTGCTAGCAAATATTTGCAGAATGTAATGAGAGTGGGAGATTGGGAGTGACTATGGGATCCATCAGCGATGAACAGAATGCCGCCAAGAGTAAGTTTTTTACTCCTCCACTCCCACACCACGTCCAGTGCCGCCACTACCTAGGGCCGCCGCTGCCCATCACCGTCATGCCCAGTGCTGCCGCGCCCACGCCATGCCATGCCCAGCGCCGCCACTGCCCAGGGCTGCCACTGCCCAGGGCCACCGCTGCCCAGCAACACCGATGCCAAGTGCACAGGCCGGGCATTTGGCCCGGACTCCAGCCGGGCAGGCCATCGGTACACCAGCGAATCGGCAC
>NW_003314661.1:5193-7768 GCF_000143415.4 Selaginella moellendorffii
CCCACGTCAAGTGCCCGACCTAGGCAGTTGGACTTGGTGCTGGGAGGAGGGCCGGTTTGCCAGCGAATCGGCCCGCGCCAAATGCCCAGCCAGGGCACTTGGACTTGGCATTGGGAGGAGGGCTAGTTCGCCAGCGAACTGGCTCCTATGCCAAGTCCACGCCCCAAAGTCCTCGCTTCTTATGCATTTTTAATTTATATTATTTTCAGAAACGAAAGCAACTACAAAAGGAGAAGGATGTTGGATCAAAGAGAAGACATGAGGAAGATGAGATGCAAGACGACAATCAAGTTGACCTTCAGATAGAGATTTCCACAGCGACAACTCTGCCGTCTTCACAACCAGATAGCTCTAGTCCACATGCACCCCCATTTTTGCCACCACCACCATCGATGCCACCACCACCATTACCACTGCCACCACCATTGCCACCTCTACCTTCATCACCACCATTACCACCACCGTCATCACCACCATTACCACCAATGCCATCATCGCCATTATTACCACCACTACCGCCACCATCATCACCACCAGCAGCGCAATTGTTGTCACTACCATTGCAGCCACAACCACAAATGCCACTACTCTTAACATATTCACAAAATATGGCAGAAACTAACTACATTACAAAGTAGTGCCCAAGTGCGCCTGACGGGGGTGTTAGGCCCAAGCTGAGGGTTAGATCTGATAATGGTGCTACTGGAGGTGTAGCTGAATCTGAAAGAGAAGTGGAGTTACTTAAACACATTGTAGACAAGTGCTTCCAAGAGACAGTTTTGAGAACCAAAGAAAAGGCCATTCACACGACTCTAGAGTTTCTCAAGTGGGAAGGCCCGGGAGACATAATCCGAGAAATCCCATTATGTCTATTCACTCAGACAAGCATCATTCGGTCTGCTTCACCACACTTCATCAACATGAACATCTATAGTCTGTACAAACATAATGGCCTTGGGACAAACATAGGTATGTTCCTTGTTTGGGTCTTCAAGCCAGGAACGACAAATACCCTCTCGGTGTCACCAGAAATCGAGAGGGTTTGGGATGACATTTGGAAAATGAAGTCCCGCAAATTTGACAACATGCTTATGAGCCATCTTGAGACTCAACAATTTGTGGGGAAAATGTTCTACATTATCGACAGGAATCATCGCTGGTGTGCGTAGATAAAGTGCATCAATGAATGCTTCCGAGACAATCCTATCTATCACATCAATGTTCCGGTTGGACATGTACATACGAGAGGATCTCTAGATGTGGCAAGGCTTGTGATAGCTTGCCACAAAATTAATGCATAGGTACCACTCCCTCTTCAATCACTTTTAACAATTTGTGTTTTGCAAGTTAGGATAGTTTGTAGTGCAGAAACGAAGCCTAGTACATGATATTGAGCAAATCCGGTTTCTTGCCAATCTCAACGAGGATGCAGTCTGCAGCCATTATGGTGATGATTTAGCATTACTTATTCGGCATCATCGAGGTCGTCAAGATGCCAATAGATGGTACAAGAATCCAATGGCTTTTATAACAGCTGTGTCTAGCACCTTTTATAGGGGATGATCTTGAGCAATTTCCATTCAAGGACTTCATCACCACTAAGCTTATAAAACTCGGAGAGGACTGGCTGCCAAAGAAGGCCACAAGCACGACTCCATTTGATAAACAACTTGGCCAACTTTATTTCATGCGTCGAGCGGCTTTTAGGTAACATACAATTTCTCAACTATACTCAATTTGTTTATATTCTATTATAGGTATCTCTAATATAGAGGTGTTCCTCTCGAAACACCGGTATGCACACGACTCCTGAGGCATGGTGTGAGAGATGGAGGCATGTACCCGACAACAATGAAGTTTCCAGTGGCAATAAAGCAAGCTTGTCCTTGGGAATTAGAGATGCCAGATTATACACCAACCCACCAAGAGGCTACAAGAGGCAACAATGAAGACATGCCGAATGACAAAGATGATGGCCATGAGAATGTCAACACTGTTGGTGCCAATGGCGAGGAGACTGAAGATGGCGGTCATAATGATTTGAAACTTTAAAATTTTCATATAAAAACTATGAAGTTCTTTATTTTGCCTCATATCTAGAACTGGAAGAGTATCAAGTAAAATTTGAAAAACAATATAAAACTGAGAAACTCTATATTATCCTATAAATTACAAGGATTAACACTGACAAAGAGTCTAAAATTAACATCATTAATCTAGAGGGCACAAAATCCAACTTCTGGACATGTTTTAAGATTGATGTCATGATGGTTAAACACTAAACAACTTAAAAGAGCTAAAGATTGTTCTAGCTATTTGAAAACTTGCCTCAATCTAACCAAGCACCTAGCTTCATTATTTGTTATTCTTTGCATTCAAGTATGCAAAGAAATCAGTAGAATTGAACGATTGGTTCCTCAAGGTATGAAAAAAACAAACCTGGATCAATTCATATATATATATATATATATATATATATATATATATTTCTCTCTCTCTCCATTTGACTCATCCTTTCTATAATTTTGCAGACTCGTCAAAAAAGGGGAACTCATTCACCCTGTACCACAACAGA
>NW_003314662.1:0-6732 GCF_000143415.4 Selaginella moellendorffii
AACCTCGAGTTGCTCAGCACGCCCACACATGGCATCCATCATGCCATGCATCTCATCTTGCATCTCTTGCTGATTTCGAGCGCGAGTGTGCGAGCGCGAGTACGAAGCAAAATGCAAAACCTAACCTCACACGTGCGAAATGTCACGACGGTTGGTAATCCCGCCACGTCATCATTCCTCGGACTTGGGCGCCACCATTAATTTCTGGATTGCCGCGCGCATGCATGCACGTGAAATCCAAAAGAAATCCGCAACGTCATCATTCCTCGGACTGCATGCATGCGAAATCCAAAAGAAAGATCATGATTGGGATATCATTTAATACCCTCGCTATATTTATACCATGCATGATTGGATATTCCAAAGCATCTTGTATTTCCAAAAATGCCAGATGTTCAACTAAATAAAAAATGGTATACAAAAAATCCCAAAAAATGCACCAAAAAATGCTCGGCGTCATCTGGCGTTATCTCTTGAATGGCGTGGGGCCGCATGCCATTTTCAGGGGCACATAGGAGTATATTCCTAGAATATTCTGACACGCGCGAGATTTTTTTGAGTTTTCTGGAGATCCAACCGTTAGATCGCAACTAGATTTTACATAATGGTATACAATGTCTTTCTTGATGACCCTGCAAAGAAGCATCTCGATCAAACACCACATGAGACCACACGAGCTTCACAATGTTTCAGGGGCATTTGCCATAGATCTGACCGTTATTTTGCTCCAAGATTCTACAGTTTGGTGTGCATTGACCTTTCCATCGACACTGCAAAAGGACATCACAATCAGATGCGGGATCACAAGAAACCAACTTCACTAACTCTGGTTTCACCAAGATCTACGTAAGGAGTTATGAAATGAAAGGACCCTCTCTATTAAAATGTGTTTATGGTCCTAGGGGCATTGTGACATATCAAAGGATTTTGCATCAAGTTCTGTATTTGCATGTTTATCAAGCTACTGAATTGCTAAACCCTAAACCCTAAACATGTGGCAAATGCTGCGTGAAGAAAGATGCCCTTTCTGGGCAAATGCTGTAAGAGGCAGATGCCGAGCAGATGTATCTCAGGCTAGCGAAGGGGACAAACGAAAGCTAGCTATAAACATGACGGGATGCAAATAGATTACTAGGCTAGTCCTGCGAAAATCAAAAACCATAATTGAAAACATTGAAAATGCAAAAAGAAAGGTTTATAATATTTTTGAATTTTAAGCAACCAAAGGAATGTAAGTAGGGCATGTGTTTGTAAGTTTAAAAATGCCTCAACCACTTAAATTCCCAAGTAAATAAAGCTGTTTCTATTTTTGGTACAGGTAAACTTTATAGCGTGTGGGCTCATGCAATTTTAAACCCAAAAATGCACCAAAAAATGCTCGACTAGCATTATTCTTTGAATGGCGTGTGGCCTTATATTGCCATAAATGGACGTACACACAGAGCATAATTATTCCTTTACACGGCGAATAATCTTGGCGCGGATCGCTGACATGGCATGGCAAAGTTCGAATCACTGACATGGCACAGCTGGATCGAGGCAAGGACATGATGTGACAAAATTCAACCTCCGACAGCGAAGTCTAGAAGCTACTCAGTTTGAAATTTGTCAGAGGAATCATAAGATCTGGTTTGTCAGAGGATTTGATGTGACGTTCAAGCGTGTGTTATTTTTGAATTCTCGAACTCATTCCTAGGTCTATCATTTTTGTGCGCCGTGTTGTTGGTTCCGCTGAGCGCAGTGAGCGCTGCTTGTGTAAGCGGCGTTGTGAGCTGTGGTTTATGCGTCTACGAGCGGTTGCGGCATTGCGAGCGCCATTGCGAGGGCAGTTTATGCGAGTGGCAGTTTGTGCGAGCGGCACTACGAGCAGTTGCGGTGTTGCGAGCAGCACTGTCTTTGGTGTGGCTACCGCTTCCTCTTGATATTCGGCACTTGTGCTTCCTGGTATGTTCACCATGGAATGGCTTAGGACCACATTTAGAAATGGCATGAGGCCACATGCCATCTTGGGCCCTTGCAATTTCATGGCTAGCGTATTGTCATGTATGTTTTTACTTGCCTGCAGCTGTGTGTATATCAAGATGGCATGAGGCCTCATGCCATCTTTGGCCCCTGCTAGCCTATTGCCATATTCCTTTTGCCTTGCTGCAATTGTATATATTTTTGTATTGCTGCAACTATATATATTTTTGTATGGGTGACTAGTCACGCACACAAAAATATATAAAGTTGCAGCAAGGCAAAAGGAATATAGCAACAAGCTAGCAGGGGCCAAAGATAGCGTGAGGCCTCATGCCATTAGTGGTACCACTAATGGCATGAGGGCTCATGCCAATTTTGTGAATGCGAAATTTCACGTGGGTGTCAATAGCATGTTTGAATAATGGCATGTGGCCTCATGCTATTGAGGTTGTTTGGTATGTTATGATTTAGGCCATTCTCCAATCATTTTTTGTATGGTCTTAACTTCTTTTCTGCACTTTCAGAATGGCCTTCAGGGTTGGGGAAAAGGTTTACATTTTGAATGGTGGGAAGAGAGTTGCAAAAGGGACCCTTGTGTCTATGGATCGGAACTTTGTTATACACTGTCAAAGGCTTGGGGAAGGCAATGTTGCTGTATCAGTAGAGACTGTTTTCGATGGGAATGTGGTCGCTATTGAACGAGGAGAGATGGTCGTCGGGGTAAATGTTGTTGTTGCCTTGAAAAATCTTTAGAAGAAAGCAGATGTTGGGGACAGCGCAAGTGCAACGCATGTTCCCTCCGTGGATCTTAAGAACCGTGCTACCTGGATTCAGGCAAAGGTGTTTCTAAACAACCCCGAGGGGGAGGTGGTAGCTGAGGGCTTAGCCACAGTTGTCGATCTAAGAGATGCGGTTGCTAATCAAGAATTGGGCTGGGATGATATTGGAGTTGCGATTTTAGAGGTTGTTGACACAGAAGAAAACAGTCTGACTATTGGAAGCATTGTGCGGTGGAAATTGAGGCACTTCGTGTTTGAGAATGTGAAGGATTCACAATCAAACACCACTACAACTGATGACAGAACATCTCTTCATGGGAAAAGAAAGTACACCTTCCTAAAGCACAGCCAAAGGGATCTGAGCAACGAACTGAAAAGGCAGAAAATGGCGATGGAGGTTCGAATGGTCTCGACAGTTGCTTGTTGCAAGAAGAGGTGCTGTCAACATGCTGATTGGGATGCTATTGAAGAGGAGAGAGCAAGATACAAGACATTGTCCTGGAAGGCAACTCGCAATTTTGTGTATGAGGCATTACGGTCATCTATTGATGCTTCAGAACATCAAGTGGGGGGCATGGTCTTCCAGAGGGGTTTGGTCTGCATGAAGGTATGGAGAATCATTTATGGAGTCCCTCGAACCACATTCTACAGAATCAAAACTGAGTTCGAGGAACAAAGGGTTCAACAGGCAGTCCATGGGAACGACGGTACGCACAAAACCAGGGGTCATGTTGTATATGGAGAGGCAATCTTCAAGAGGTTTGTCGAGACATGTAACGAGCAGCAACCACATAAAACCCACCTCTTGGAAGATGGAACACAAGACACCCAACGAATTCTCCCTTCCATGTATACCAAGGGGGCCATATTGGAAGATGTGAATTGGGAACTCCAGAGTAATGGCTACAGGAAGCTGAGCCAATCTAGATTTAGTAGATTGTGGAGCAACAGGTTCAAGGATGTGAGTATAGGAAAGTACTCCAGCTTTTCAAAGTGTGACGAGTGCACTGCTATCAAAATGGCTTTGTCGAAGAATTCTTGCAGCGCTCAAGAGCGAGAGACGTTGGTTAGAAGGCGGCTCGACCACAACATCGAGCAGAGAAGCTGCAGAACTGCATATTATCATAACAGGATTCTCTCTATGGAGAGACCTGACTCTTACCTCTGCATCATCCACGACAAAATGGTCCAGAAAAAGACGTGCTTACCTTGACTCAATCCTGCCCCCAAGGCAATCTCTTCATCCATGCAGCTGCCTGTGTCTCTGTTTGGCATAATCGCTCATGGGCATGGTGCCCAGAACTATGGGAACTTCTTTGTACCTCTATGGGGTGGCGGGGGTGCAAACATGATGATTGCTTCCCTAGCCAAACACTTAAGGTCTCTGCAAAGTGCGCAGACTGAGCTAAACGGCCAACCCTTGCATAAGGCCCTTGTCGATCGAACCCCATACATGGTTCAGCTGGAGGAGGAGCAAAGGCTTGCAGTATCGCGTGGGGCCCCATGCCATCCCAGTGAATATGTTGGCCGTTAGATTGTAGGGTTATCACGTGAGGCCTCATGCCATTCCGACGAGGCTGGTCGCCCGGTGAATGCACAGCCTCATCGAAACAAAGCAGAATCTCAAGGAAGTTCTTGCGGCCGATGTGGCCTTCCACCCCATCTTCTGCTCCAAACAGACAATGCTGGCAGTGAGAACAAAAACATGTACGTCTTCGCGTTCTTGGCGATGCTTGTTGCCAAAGGCATATTTGAAACGGTTACACTTGGCTTTCTCATGGTTGGGCACACTCATGAAGACGTCGATGCCATGTTCAGTCACCTAGCAGAGTCCCTCTGGCGATCCAATGTCCTCACCCTCCTACAACTCTACGATGAATTCCAAAATTGCATCAAAGGCACTGTTGAAGTTGCACTTGTGACAGAGGTTCCAGACTTTAAGGGGTTTGTAAGAGGCTACATCAAGGACGGATCCGAAACGCTGATTGGCCACTCCAAGTCTCTTCAATTTCATTTCAGCATGCGTGACGGTGCTCCAGTGATGAGGTACAAGATGAGAGAATGGGACACAGTGTGGCTGCCAGTGGACAGCATTGAACTCTTCAAGAGAGATCCCATAACTGGGGAACTTATGATTCCTCAGGGTTCCCCACGGCCGATGCACCCGGATGGACTCAAAGACCAGGAAAGTATAGTGGCCGGGATTAGACAGCATATTGCCTTCTGGAAGAGGGGGTTGGTGTTTGGTGGAGAATCCTATTTTCAGAGGTGCAAGCCTTTGCTCGAATACTGGGAGAAGATTATATTTGCTATCCAAAATGGGCCGGTTGTATATGAAGAATTGGAAGAGTCCTTTTGGCCAGAACCCAGAGCACCAGATAGTAGCGGAACAATATCCTCTGGAAATGCAGTGATAGATAACGATGTTAAGGATCACTATTGTGGGCCGAGGAATAAGAAGCCGGATTCAGCATTCAATCCAGTATAGGTCTGCAAAAGAATGGTCGTGCTTGTCAGACCTAGTAATAAAAAACAAATGATATGGGTGGGGCGCTGCATCACTGATGTAGAGGAGGACGCGGAAACTAACTCCTTCAATGTAACTGTGGAGTGGTTCAAGCCAAGTTCCGGATATACGAAGGATTGCCTAGAAAAGAGATGGGTGCTGAATCCAAGGGATCCCAGCATGAGCATATCGGTGGATAATGTTGTGCATGGTTGGATGCAGAAGCAGAGTGCCACCATCACCTTGCCAGACCATGCAAGAGATGTAGCAAGAGCATTCATAACCCGGGTTCAAGGTGAGATTCATTAATATTCCTTTACTAAGCTTCTAATGTATTTTATTTCAAGGTGAACAATCCGAATCTGAATCAGAGGAGGCGTGATGGCATGTGGCCTTACGCCATTCCTAGGTGAGATGATACAAATAACAAGTATAAATTCTTAGTTGTTCTAGCAAATCTTACTTAAAGTTCAAGGTGAACAAGCCGAATATGAATTCATCGGATTGTTATAACAAATTGCGAGGTGATGGCATGAGGCGATACGCCATTTGAGAGTGGTAGCCATTCCTATATGAGGTGAGTGAAATATTTATTAGAAATACCTCATTCAATTGTGCACTTCTAAGTCTTGGTCCACTCAGTACTGTTTGCATGTTTCTATTTTAATTCTTTCTCTAAAATGTTATTTAGCATGTGGCTTCATGCCATTGCTCTCCACAATCATGCATTGAATTTTTCTATCCTTGCATAATACTTCTCCATATATATAGCATGTGCGCACATGTGATATGGTTCATTAGGCCTGATATAGTGTGTGAGGTAAAACAAAGATGATGTGACATATGCATTTACCAATCACACGTGCATAAATTTAATAATATGGCATGTGGCCCATATTAATGGCACATAAACCCATATTGTGGGCTTACGTGCTTTATGTACCATCATTCCCTTGCAGCGTGTGTGTTGGTTTCCTTTTATAACACAACGAACTCCATATTTTAGGGTGAAGAGCGTTCTCATGGCAAGCACAAAATCTGTAAGTGAGGCAGAAAAGGAGACGGAGAAGGAGATAGGTGAAGATGTAGAATATATAAGTCTTCCAAACTCCCCGTACTATACTCCAGGTGATCATTTTTCTGAACAAACGGCAACATTAACAACTATCGAGAACGCCCCAGTAACGTCAGAGACAACAATCCAAAGCAAAACAACTGACCCGGAAAAGGATGATAGTACCGCTGAGAGTACCAAAAAGGAGGTGTCCACTAGCGCTTAGGCTTATAATGGCGTGTGCCCTCATGCCATTTACTTGATCACCAAATACCTTTTTCCCTTTGCACTAGTATATCTTAATACCGGTCTGAGAAATAGAATGGCATGTGCCCTCAGGCCTTTTACTAAATCACCTTTGAAAGAAATGCAAGCCTCTATGTCGTAAAAAAAAAGGTACTAGAGAAATTCCTTAATAATATGAATGTTAT
>NW_003314662.1:6832-7683 GCF_000143415.4 Selaginella moellendorffii
AAAGATAACATTGAATAATATCTAAATGTTCTCACCATTAAGTTATATGTCTGGCTAATAGGAATGACGTTCATCTTGGAAAGCTCACCACACGCTCAATGAACAAACAAATAGTGTGTGCGCGCATGCCATCGCTCTTCTTTAGCTTCAGATTCGGCTTGTTCACCTTGACAATGAGATTTATTATACAACCAGATGGACTCAGTCTGGACACAAAGTCACCGCGCTAGTCACCATGCCCCAGATATGTCTAGCCCCTGGACAAAAAACATATAATTTCACGTCATTTTTAAATACTTGAAAATTTGTACTTAGTCCCATTTTACTGAATAAATCCCACTTTAACGAAATAGAGCTTATACCCAAATTTCCAACATTCAACACTAACATCTACAAAACTGCAAATAAATACCTAAAACACGATCACAAAGACTATATCTTTGGATATCCATTGCACTAACACTTTTCTTCAATCATTTTTAAGATCCAATATAAAATCAAAACACTAATAAGAAAAATAACATGAAAAATCAAGTTCTAAGGAAAATTCCTCATCACTCGAAACAACAATGTCACTTCCACTAACACAAGTTTTAACAATATCAATGCCTCAACTTCACACCTTCTCCAATTTACTCTAAGTGTTAACGGATCAACCAACAAGTCATAGCAAACGTATGCTACAACTTTTTTCCAACTCCTTAATGGGCAAACTCTCAAGGAACAAAGTACCAAAAAAAGTTTAGAATATTATAAATCACCAATGAGAATTTAGTCAAAGTTACTTTAACACTACTATGTACAAATAGACTAACTTCACTATCAACCACTTTGGGGTTGATCATCGTTTA
>NW_003314663.1:0-7581 GCF_000143415.4 Selaginella moellendorffii
GCTCTAATAAATGCTGGAACAACCCAAGGAGTTTGGGGTGTACTCAAAGGATGAGTTGGTATTCTCATCATATGGACAAGTGGTCCTAAGGGGCAAAAAGTTGCCCCAAGAGAACAAATCAAGTGTCAGAGTAACACTTGCAAAGATGGTCCTTGTGAGTAGGACTTGAATACAATAAGTTGTATTTCAATGAGCTGGCACCTCAAAGGTAGGACCTTATGGTCATCTAATTAACAAAGTCCAAAAAGCTAGATGACTCAAGTAGAGTCAAGGAATAATCCTAAGGGATTGATGGAAGCATTTGGTTTGAAGTGTGTTGTACCCCACGAAGGATGAAGGGGATCATAGGATCCAAAGTATGAGAATAGAGGGTATCTCATTGATGGCAGAATGTGCCATGCTAAAGTCATGGGAAAGAATTTCCTGGAAGAAAACAACTTTGACGCAAAGTTGTGAGTAAATTCTATGGTGTAGTGCTAATAGATAGTGGGCATAAAAGACCACTGTATTGGTCTTGGCAAAGACCTAGACCTAAGTAAGAAGTGTCATATAAGTAGGCTCGTAGAGCCAATAGTGTGGAGACACCAAATGGGCCAAGGTGTGATACCTTGAGATTATGTTGATGGGTTTATGAAAACCCCTTACCAAGGGAATCCCAATGGAAATGGGAATGGTATAACCTAAGCTAGAAGGCATGTGGTAGAGTGTGGTGACCCGGATAATGATGGAGGTGTGGAAGCAATAGCAATGAGTTGTAGGACTTGACAACTATGAAGCAACTAAGCAAGAGGGCAAGTAATTGGTCAAAGGGTAGAAGGTAGCTACCCAAGACTTTTTAATGGCATAAAAAGGTACATGAGGTACCTATACTAGTTTAATCATTGCAACTTTGCATAAAGTCTAAGATCAAGGTTATCTGGCAAGTATTCCTTATAAATACAAAATTGCATCTTAGTCCTACTTCTAGTCTGCACTTTTTCAACATACATCTAGCATTGCCAAATTTTGGCATAATTAGTAAGATAGGACTGCACATATATAACCTTTGTACAATCAACTACATCTACTGTTATCAAATAGTTTTCCATATCATAGACTTAGTCTTCCAAAACCTATTAGTCCTACATGCCTCTAAAGTGGGGTGGTTTTGGGGGCTTGAAATTTGAAAATTGTGCAATTGAACATAAGCTATTATGTAGCAATATTAAAAGACTAATGCTCAATACCATGGAAGATCTTAATACTAGCAAGTGCAAGCCAATAATACAAGTTTTTCATACTAGAATAAGTATGCTTAGCAAGAAACATATTAGAGTTCCTATCTTATATTTATCTGATCCCATTGACCAGTTATAACACACTTGAATTTGGAGCTAAACTCCAAGCCTGTTATGCTATGAAATGAGAGTCTGGTACACTCTCAATCCTATAAGCAACCAGCTCCTCATATCCAGCACCTATATGCAAAATAGTGTAAGACAGTGCTTGGCACTATTTTAGTATGATGGCCTAATGCAAGAAGCTAGGTACCTTGGGTTGAGACCTAAGGCAGATGTACAACAAGGAGTGATAGAACCTAGTGAAAGCCAAACTAATATTTTAGGTGGTCGACCATGCAATCCAACCACTATCCCTACTATACATTTGGAACCCCCCACCCCCCACCCCCCCCCCCAAAATCCTATGAAATACATCAACAAATCAATGGTTGCATTGACTGCAAAAAAAGCTTGAGATAAGTAACTCACCTCCTCTTCCTCATAATCTACATTAACTAATTTGTCAACTTATTCAACTTCACCACCACTATCTTCCCTCATGACATTGATATGAGACCTTGTCTTATGCTTATTGGGACATTCTAAGGATCCTATATCTTGCCTATTCACAATGGAAACAATGACCCACACTACCCATTCCACTAAGAGTAGATTTTATAAATTTCTACTACTTATACCCACTAGGAGGAGGAACAGAGGGATTAAGACTAAAACAAGTTGTTGGTGGTTGCCAACCACCACCCTTATTAAATATTGCTTGTGAGCCTCTAAAGCAGAATTTCCCTTCCACCGAGTTTATATGAATTACCTAAGTGGTTTTCTCTAAAATATCTTTTATTCCTTGAGAGATATGCAAGAATTTATATATTTTTTATCTATTAGTTTTAAGAGATTGATATAGCTTAAGTCTATAATAAAAAATAAAAAGGAATCAATAATTCTTATAAATTTTTTATCAAATGGTCTAACCCACAAAAAATTATCACTTAGAACTTTTGTTTCATGCACTTATTGTACAAGGTATTCTGAATCTATTTATACATATAAATCTCACCTTAAGCTTTTTCTCAATTTAATATGGATGATTAAAGACTTCTTTATGTATTAAATCTAGAGATTTTTTATGATATTGGTTTGATATGTATATTAACAAACCTGCTTGAATATGTAGTAGCAAAATGATGTACAAATAGGTAAACATAACCAACATACTTGCACCTAGGTTAAGGGTCCGAGTATATAAATTTTCTATATAGGTTTAAGGTCACATCTCCTAGTGGAAACTCCCACCGTAAATGGCATTGTAGCATGTGTGCCAACTATATAAGACTGCATAAGGTGCCAGTCTTGTGGAAAAATAGACTGTATTTACACAAAGTCTGCAAATAGCAGTCACCTTATCCATAAAGCTGGATATACCCTTTAAGCTGCTTGCAAATTCCTTTATTAAATCTGGTTTAGCTTTGGATCCATGGGATCTAAGATGGAGGAGCCAAATATTTATCTATATATTTGGCTGAAATCCTTGTTCAAGACTTATCTTGGGATGCCTTCCGTGCATAGAAAAGTTTGGAGTCATATATACTGGCTATTGTTGTAGGCAAACTCTATGAAAGCCAATTACTTATCCCATACTTTGAAATGCTGTAATATGACATATCCTTGATCAGTTGGATGACTCACTGAATTTCTAACGATGATCACCACTTCCTATTTTAAGAGAAATCTCATGAGCGTAGAGAAGCTCCTCTAAAATCCACTTGTGACTTTATCATTGATTATTTCCTTTAGCAGCCCAAACTGTGGAAATACATGATCCAAGTACACTATTTAATCATATACTTAGTCATGAATCTTGAAATAAATGGTCTACCACCAGTTATTTGCTCCTATAGATCCATATACTAAAGCACTATTATAGTTTCTAATGAGATCCTTAAAATTTCCTCAGAATATTGTTCCATCTTGAAAACTTTGAATCAATTCTGAGAAAGCATGCTTGTTTTCCAATGAGACACTTTTGCCAGTTCTAATGACAAAAGGATAGTTTGGCAATGAACATAAAGTTTATTCATGAGTCCAATATAATCTGGTTTGCAAACACTACAGATGTTCCAGCCATAATGATGTCAACCATCTCGTTGAATTGAGCTATTTGCAATAAAGAGAATGAATTCTTTGCATTCATTAGAGACTTTCAATTCTCTCATGGGAGAAGAGGCTGTTTGAGCTGAGGAATTTGCTGCTGTGTCTCTAACAAAGTTACCTTGCATAGGGTAGGGCAAGAGATTGTGCATTTGGTACAAAGCCAATATATAGATAGTGTATAACAACTTTCATTTTAGTCACACTAGTGCTCCTATCTTAAATATGAAGAAGAAGGATGGCTTAATCAAGTTTTGACCAAGAAGACAATGTGAAGGACAAAATGCTTATGCCTTGTGTGGATGATATTTTGGATATACTTGGGGATACAAAAGTCTTTTCCATAATAGATTTGCATAATGGTTATAACCAATTGTAATACTTGACATGGAAATCTCCAAGGGGACATTCTCAACTAGTTTTAGGCATTTTGAGTGTATGATAATGCTGTTTGGGCTTACAAAGTGCCAGCCACATTTACAAGACTCAGGAGTTTAATAAAGTCACTAATATCATTGAGAAATATCTCGAAAAAATTCATGTAAGTACTCATTAAACTCCTTGGTGAGTACTTACATGACTTTGTTGAGATATTTCTCAGTGATATTTTTGTTTTCAGTAAGAATATGGTTGTGCATAAGCAGTATATAAACAGAGATTGCAATATTGTGCAAGCATAAATTATATATTATGAAGAGCAAATGTGAATTTGCATTAGTGAATGTGAGTACATAGGCCATATTGTGTCTTCTAAAGGTATGAAGATAGATCCACATATGTTGCCTAGTGAGGGGAATAGTTGAACTTGCCATAATTGGCCCATACCACCAGCGGATATTCTACCATATGGCCTACTACATGGTGGACTCTTCCAAAAATGCAGAAGCACAAATTTAGTGAGAGTAATGGTGATCCAGATAGAGATCTGAGGACCCAATCTGAGGACTCACAATTTCCAGCCATCAATCTCCCAACAATAGGATTCAAGAAACCCTATTCACTAGAAACTTTTCCTAGCCTAGAAAAAGTGGCAGCTTATTCCTAGCTCCCAAGATCCATTTGGGATTGCAGCTATTCTCTAGCTACTTTGATCCAACAGAGTGTCTACCAAAATTGAGGCCATAATATGCTGTGCTGCGTA
Organism: Selaginella moellendorffii; assembly: GCF_000143415.4. Taxonomy (NCBI): domain Eukaryota; kingdom Viridiplantae; phylum Streptophyta; class Lycopodiopsida; order Selaginellales; family Selaginellaceae; genus Selaginella; species Selaginella moellendorffii. The sequence continues at coordinate 4,567 of NW_003314663.1, forward strand.
AATTCCACTATGCTACATCCAGGCAAGAATTTAGCAAATTGCAAGAGAAATAAATAAAGGATCACTTGATGAAATTGCTTAGGGATGCCCTATTGCCAGTGGCTGACCATGAGCTACAATCAAAGCTCTCCACAAACACTCTAAAACTCATTAAAAATTGAGTGTAATCTCACTAGCACTCACAATCTCCTCATTGCTACCTAAACTCACTCTAAGAACATTTTTAAATGCCTTTAAACACTGTTAAACACTTCAGAAAGAGGATGAGGCTCAGCCTAACCCTTCCCTCTCATCACCCTCTTTTTTATAGCCATCTCTCCCTCTAATTTCCTCTAGATCTTTGCTATCCTCTAGCACAGATTCTCCTCCCATGACTCCTAGCAAATATCCATCTATCACACCCTAGATACCACATCGATCAAACATGACTTTGACTTCTTTGGGTCGTACCTAAGCCCATACATTTTTGCTTATTCTCCCATATTCATTCTTTGTGCTAGTAAGCAAATCCTATCCTTGCTAGATCTCTAGGGCTTGAAACCTTCTCCACCATCACTCTTTGAGTTGAGGTAGAAAATTCCTGTACCTGCTGTTCTATGGGAATGTCCAAACCCATTCCAGATTCCTTCTATTTTAGCATCATCTTGATTCTAGCTTCCTCTACCCCCTGTCTTTGCCACTTGCTGAGATATGAATCCATCTCTTGCACCTGCTCCTTGGCTATCTCCTGCCATGAAACAAGATACTCCTTCTAGAGAACCTTAAATATTCTCTTACTATTCTTAGAAAAGATAATAGATCTCTCTTTTTGGTCATTCCCTACACGACAAATGTCAAGATATGTATATTCTACTACTAGGAAAGGGGAACAATTAAACTCACCCTGATTTGCCCATGTCACCACCACCACGTGGGCTACTACACGGCAAGCTCTTCCAAGAACATAGAACATGCAGTCAGTGGGAGTCATGGTGATCTAGACAGAGATTTGAGGGCCCAATGTTAGAGAGATCTGAGGACCTTAGTCAAACATATACACAATTTCCAGCTGCCAATCTCCCCACAACAGGATTCAAGAAATCCTGTTCACTAGAAACCTTTCCTAGCCAAGAAAAGGTGACACCCTGTTCCTAGCTCACATGATCCATTTAGGTTTGTAGTTATCCTCCAACCACTTTGATCCAATAGGGTCTCTACCAGAATCGAGCCCAGGAGGTGTTCCATTGTGCAAATTCTACTATGCTGCACACATACAAGAATCTAGCAAGTTGCAAGAGACAAAAACAAAGAATTACATGATGAAATTGCTCAAGGACACCTTGTTGCCAATAGCCAACCATGAGCTACAATCAAAGCTCTCCAAAAGCACTCTAAAGCTCACTAAAAACCAAATGCATTCTCACTAGCATTCAAAATCTCCTTAGTGCTCACTAAGATCACACTTTTAAATGCTTTTAAACACTATAAAACACTTCAAAAAGGGGGTGAAGCTTAGCTTAACCCTTCCTTGTTGTTGCTCTCCTTTGTATAGCTGGGTCTCTTGCCAATTTCTAGGGAATATCTGTGCATCTCCATGTCACATCCTAGATGCCAAACATGATTTGGACTGTTTCCAAAGTTTGGACAGCATACATATAAGATTGCAAAGGTGGAATTAGCTGACTCCTAAAAATGTTGTAAAGTTGTAAAGTTTTCTTAGGATAGTGGGATATTATCATGCTTTATTGTTATTTCTTTGACACAGTTGTTATGCCAATCTACTCATTTTGAGTGGGACATCCTTAAATGCAGATTTTTCTGTGATTGAAACAAACTTTAGTGAATGCTTTAGTTTTGAAGATAGCTGATCCTTAGAAGTGTAAACTCTTGAATTTTGACTTCAAAGGAGGTCATCTAGCCCACCAGACCAAATTGGACCACTAAATGTCAATTTCAACATATGGTGTTATTCCCCTAGCCAACCAATAGAGTTAAATCTGAAACAAACCTCTAATACAATATGTAAAAGAGTTTATTAGGATAGTTAAGCAAGCTCTCCCAAGAGGCTCACTCTGTTGACACTCTACCCTTTGAATCTGGACCAAATTGAACCATTAGATGTTAATTTTAATATGTGGTGTGATTTCTTTACCCAACAAATAGAGTCAGAGCTGAAACCCCTTTGATACAAAATGTAAAAGAGTTTATTGAGATGGTTAAAGCAAGCTCAACAATATGATATAGAGATTCAAGAGCTATGTATCCAAATGGATCCACCATTCTTGCAACAATGGTGTGCTTTTATATGTAGTTGTGTGTATCTTCCATGGCTTGATGACTTAATCAACTGGATTCTTCATTATTATAATGACTGTGTGGAGGCTAGTCACTTTGGGAGGAGGAAACATGCGAGATTATTAAGTATTGCCTCTAATTGAAAAATATAAAGTTGGCATGTGACAGTTGTCAACAAGTAAAAGCTCCAATAGGAAAGCTAGCTAGGATTTTAGTACCATTGCTTTATTCCACAAAACAATAGATAAGTATCTCCATAGAATTTTTTCAGCATGACCCTGAGCAAGATTGGGTTGATGGATCACTTGACCAAGTTCGTGAAACTATGTCCTCTCAAGGAAGGTTCACAAGCAGTGGACATGGCTGTACATAAGATTGCTATTGAAGCAAGGATGAAAAACTACAATGTTGATTGTAATAAAGTATTAATGTTTGAATTGGACTGACTAATATTAGAAATTAACTAGCAGGGATCCCAGCTCCGCTGGGAGAAGTAGAGAATGTTTTCAAACTGAAAAATAAAATTTAGCAGGCTTTTTTGGTTGTCCTTATGTTTTGAGTTTAAAAACGTTCTTTACTTCTCTCACTTGACTGGATATTTGATTGATATAGGTTTTTAGACGGTTTGGGACTCAGATGTCCTTTGCTGTTAAAAGATGAAAAACACTGTGTTTACAGAACTCGAGCTTTTAGAAATAAAAAGAGAATTCATAGCATAACAAGGACCCAACAATGAGGATA
>NW_003314664.1:0-7511 GCF_000143415.4 Selaginella moellendorffii
AAAAAAAGGTTACCTATAAAGTAAAAAAAAAAAAAAAAAATGGGAAAGGGGGGTGCACTAGCGGCACCCTTACTTATTACAGGAGCGAGTGGCCGAATTGAAACAATCCGACGGCTACCAAAATCCACTATAGTATACAGCATCGTAACCGTACACTTGGCCCTCACATCATCCCCTCCTCTCGGAATAATGGAAGGCCGTCAGGGTTCTCTTGTAGATGGGCCGGGATCTGGAGGAACGTCAGGAGGAGGCATCGGTGGATCTGTAGACGGTATTAACTACTCCTGATCCCTTTGTATGAAGCGTTTTAACCGCTGCACATGCACAATCTCCGGAGGATCGGCCTGCTGAACGTCATGCCGAACCTCATAAACTTGTGGTCCAACTTGCCGCAACACCCGATACGGTCCTTTCCACTGCGCAAGGAGCCCCTTAGATAAACCACGTACCGTAAATGGGGAAAACGGACTAACACCAAATCATCCACTTTGTACTCCGCAGGTGGACGATGATGGGAATTGTAGCGCCGTTGTTGTCCCACTTGTACGCGGCCTAAGTGTTCAGCAGACTCTGCTCAGACAAGTGGAAGAATGCTTGTCAAATATTGATCCCATGACCTAGCATCAGGAGCTCGTAGCAATTGCGAAGGTAAACCCAGCTCTGTTGGTAATATTGGATCATAACCATATAGAAGTTTATATGGTGAAGCACCAACAGAACTCTGCACCCCTGTGACATAGGCATACCGAAGAGACGGCAAATAACCATCCCAATCTGAATGTTGAAAGTTCACATACTTCGCAATCATCCCTTTGAATGTCCAAACGAGCCGTTCCACCAGACCGTCTGATTGTGGATGATAAGCACTCGTAAAAGTGTGGCGTATCCCCAACCGAGATGTCAAAACATGAAATACCTCAACCATAAATGCAGGACCATTATCCGAAAGAATCCGCTCTGGACAAGAATGCTGGAACACCACTTGATTGAGGAGGAAGTATCCAACAGCAGTTGTAGAGGCACTAGCAAGAGCACCAACTTCCACCCAACAAGTCAAGTAGTCAGAAGCAATAATAACATACTCATTGCCAGCAGTCGATCATGGAAAAGGTCCCATAAGATCAAACGCCACCAACTCAAATGGACGAGAAACTGCAATTGACTTCAACCGTCCTTCCGCAGCACAAGGGGGAGTATTACGAGCTTGGCACCAAACGCAGCTACGCACATACTGGATAATATCACGTCGCATCTCTGGCCAATAGAAAGATCTGCGAAGCTTCTCAGTGACACGACGGTGTCCCATATGCCCACCTAGAATAGGAGAATCATGGTAGGCATGGAGAAACCGCGGAATAAACACCGAAGGCACCACCAGCCGTAAATGATCATCAGGATCCGTCCCCACAAAATAAAGAAGGCCATCTTCAAGGTGATATTGAGAATGTAAATGCCGAAAAGGCAAGTCATCAGCAAGTGATGTAGGATTCTCAAACCCATCTCGAAGCCTTCGAATCCACGGCTCAATCTTTTGAGCCTCGCGAACCTCATCAAGAGGAGGTAGATCTTGCTCTACGCCCTGTGGACACTGAACGTCAAGGACAGCAACTGCCGACGGCACAGAATCCTCATCTAGAAAATCCACAGATGCTGGAACAACAGGTTCGTCAGAAACATGAGAAGTGAGTGGAGAAGGAAGAGGAGCTCGAGAAAGGGCATCAGCATCAGCCATAGAACTCCCTGGGCGATGAACAACATCGAAATCATATATCTGAAGCTTCAAAGCCCATCGAGCCGTACGACCAACCAGGTTCTTCCGCTTCAATAATGAAGTAACAGCAGCATGGTCACCTTCAAGTAACGTCCGAGAACCATGTAGATATGCATGAAGTTTCTCGAAACCCCAGATTGCTGCTAAACACTCCTTCTCCGTCGTGGAGTAGTTCATCTCCGCTAGTTGTAATGTACGGCTTATATATGCAATGGGATGGCACTGACCAGGCACACTCGAGCTCTCTTGCATCAACACACCTCCAAGACCAATGTCAGAAGCATCCACACGCAAAATAAAAGGTCGAGTGTAGTCAGGATATGCCAAAACCGGAGGAGTCGTCAATAGCTCTTTGAGATTCACGAACGCCCGCTCACAATCGGGAGACCAGATGAAAGATGACATTGATGACTTTAGCAACGCTCGCAATGGTGTAGTGCGATCGGAAAGATGATCCACAAAACGACCAAGATACTGCACCTTACCCAAAAAGCGCTGCACATCATTCACACACTTCGGAGTAGGGAACTTTAGAACAGCCACAAGTTTGTCAGGATCAACTTGCAAACCCTCACGAGAAATACGGTACCCAAGATAAGTTGTGTCCTTGGACCCAAACACGCACTTCGACCGCTTCAGTTTTAAACCAACATCGCGTAGCCGATCCAACACTTTACAAACATCACGAACATGCTCCTCCCACGTCCCCTCCGAGTGGATCAAGACATCATCAACGAAGTCAGCCGTCACCTCCGGCATATCGCAAAGAACCTCGTCCATCACCCGCTGAAAAGTTGCTGGAGCATTGTTCAAACTAAACGGCATCACCAAAAACTCGTATAAACCAAATGGTGTACGAAAAGCAGTCTTAGGAATATCTTCTTCAGCCATCGGTACTTGCCAATACCCAGAAGCAAGATCTAGCTTGGTGAACCAACGACTTCGCTATGGATTGGTTGCAGCACAATTATGCCAAGTGTGACTTTGAGGCTTCTCCCCCTTGTCTCATACTTCCTTATGTTTCATCCATTCCTCTCACTTCCGTACCTCTTCGTCCCTCTACTTCTACCTCTGCTTCCATTACTTTTGTTCCCCCACTATTTCCTTTTGTGTTTCCATCTTGTTTTGCTCTTCCCTTTTCCGATCCCTCCGATGATCTTTGTGTTGTAGCTGTTGACCAGCTCATGAAGGAGTATTCTAATCTCTTTGAATTTGACCTATCGTCTGGGGCCAAGATTGCCACACGTCATCCCATTCCAACCGGGGATGCTCATCCAATCAAGGTTCCTGTTCGTCATCAGTCACCCAAGGAGATCAAGATTTTACGTGCAAACGTCAAGGAGATGTTGGAGAAGGGTGTTATTCGGAAGTCGCGGAGTCCTTGGGCATGTGAACCTCATCTTGTGACGAAGCCTGATGGGAGTATTCGTTTCTGCATCGACTATCGTCCGTTAAATGAAGTGACGATCCCGGACGTGTACCCTCTTCCTCACACTACTGATCTCTTGGATCGTCTGGGCCAAGAATGAGGTCAAAAGCTTGACTCGGCACCACCCGCAACGACTGCAACTCAAGCTCGAGATCGCCCACACGCACAACCAGGTCCGCCTCATCTCGTGCACATGCATGTGTACGGCCATTGCCATAAAGAATGAAAACTGGATCTGCCGCACGACGCAAGTGTAGACGACAACGTGTGGCAACAAGTCGAGCAATAGAAGATAAACTCGAACCTGTATCAACCAACACGGAGAGAAGAATAAGAGACGTCTTGTTATAAAAATGAGCTTGGAAAGTAAACACTGGATGAACCGGTGCCGAGTGAACCCCTTGATGATACTCCCGAAAGAAACATGGAGGGGTCACTAACTTATTCGCACAAGGTCCCTCCATTACTCGTGCGACTCCTCGTTTCCCGAATGCACCTCGGTATCCAAACCTTCCACCGCAGCAGCACCAACGGGACGTTGCTGACGCCAAGGTCTCCACCCAGGAAATGGAGGTCGCCAATCCGGAAAGCGCCAACAACGCCGATAAGTATGACCAACTTCATCACACGCCCAGCAACGAACGTCACGACCACGACCACGTCCTCGCCCTTGTCCTTGGACTCGAGTAGCAACAGCATCAACCTCCATGGGAACAGGACCATCACTCATAGGAAGTGGAGCTGAAGGACGTGTAGCAAGAAGTGGAAGAGGTGACGTCTCATAACGTTGTGCCAAGCGAAGAGCATCGTCAAGAGTGGCAGGAGCAAGTGCATGCACAAGTCCGACAAGATCTTGACGAAGTGCTGGCCACAGCATTCCTAACTTGATCCGCTCCGACATATTTGGCTCCGCACGAAGCAAAAGACTTCGGAAACGAACGCCAAATTGCATCACCGACTCAGATGGCCCTTGGCGAAGACGATGCAATTGTTGGAAGGCATCATCACAATCGTCGGCGTGTCTGAAGGCGCGTTTGAAGATGTCCGGAAGAACACTCCAATCGCCACGAGTAGCTGCGCTCAATCCATTGTACCACTGCAATGCCGTCCCTTGGAGACATGTGGGGAACTCACGCAAACGTCGAGTATCATCCCAAGAATGATATGTGGCAATCACCGTGAAGTGATCGAACCAATGGTACACATCATCCCCAGGATTCCCACGAAAGAACTCCGGCCGAACGCGAGGATTGGCACCAAAAGCAGGAGGAGTTGTACCATGTGCCGTGAACGCCACCATCAACTGAGTTTGGTTGTTCAATTGCAAGTGCATAGCATCAAGCAATTGAACCAACTGCTGCTCTAGAGTCAAAGGAGGAGATTGCGGATCGGCCATGAAGATGAATGAGAAAGAAAAAGCAAAAGAAGAGAAATGACAAAAAGCTGGAAAGAAATGGTAGATCTAGACAATGCAAAAAGCTAGATCTAAACCAAAATCCTGAAAGGAAAGAACAAAAGAAAGGAAATGGAAAAAGTTAAATCTAAACAATGCAAAAGCTAGATCTAAACTGAAATCCCAAATCCAAGCACTCCCAGGGACAATCAAAGGTGCCCCTCATCTCCACCAATGTGAGTGCATAGAATATGGAAAGGGAATACAGAAATGTGCATATCAATTAGCCCAAAAACCCTAGTTTATATACAAGAGCAAGTGGTCCGGATTGAAACCAATCCGACGGCTACCAAAATCCACTATGCTAATATTAGTATATAGCATCGTAGCCATACACTTGGCCCTCACAGTTTCATAATACATGAATTTTTAAATTGATTTATTGATTTTCATTATCATTGCCACGTTGCAAACATAAAATGCCACATCAGCAAGAAATTGCATAATGTGCTACTTGCACGTGGCTGCACTGCTGCATTGCTAGATGGAGCTGGATCTGTGTTGTTGGATGGAGTTGGATCGCTGCTTGCTAGAGCTAGATTGCTGCACCGCTGCGTTGTTGGATGGAGCTGGATCGCTGTTTGCTCGGCTGTGGCTGCCTGGCTAGTGCTGGATCGCTGCTTGCTCGGCTCACGCTGCTCTTGTCTGGTCGATCCGCTGCTCGCTGAATGTGCTGCTCCTGGAGATCAGTGAGAACAAAAATAGCTTTAAAAAAAAGCAACCTCTTACTAAATCGAAAAGTTGTTGATAGTTCTGGCCAGAAGTAGGACATGCCAGACTAGTTAATTACCGCATCGCAAGGGCCAAGACTTGATGGTTGGAATCCAAAACGTGTGAAAGACCAGATATCAAACCAAATTTCCACTTAAAGGTAGATATGGAGAGGATATTACCTGGGAAACCATCATACACAGAGAAGGTGAACGGACATGGCTAAGCTGCGTAAGCCCGGCCAAGAAAACCAATGGATTGCATCAGTAAAACAATGCTGCAAATGCTTGACCACCAACGAAGGGCTAAAATTGAGCACATATATACATACCTTCCTCCTGCTCCTGGGGCCACGGAAATTCAGTTCAACCTGGGAGAAGTGTCAAGAACGAGAGAGTAAAACATGAAAAAGGATGGAAGAAAGTTTGCGCTGGTTTCTGCAACAAGTCAAGAGGGCCTAGTTTATCTTCGTCGCAATGTACTTCTTGACCAGCAATATGGGAAGTTGCCTATCTCTGCGTGTTTAGAGAAGTCAGTGGAGTTGAAATCGTCTTACGTTATTCTCACGTAGGGTGTTATGATCGGGAAGCACCGAGTCCTCACTCCTGTGGATCCGACAAGTCAGACGCCAAAGAGAAAAATAAAACAAAGAGAGATCGAGAGAAAGATGGCCTGCAAAGCCAGAGAAGTTTCTAAGGGAAAACGAAAGGTTTGAGAGCAAACCGCTGTGACAACCTGGAAGCGAGGAGGAAGAGTAGCTTTGTACAGTTCTCCGAGAGCAGAAATGCACGAAACTAAGAAACCGAAGGACTACTGTGCAATCAAGCAACTTCTAGGATTAAAACTTAGCATTGCATGAAAGTGATACAAGCAATTTACCCGAATCACTGCTCTAAGATTTGTGCTCTTCGTCCTCCTCGCTCGAGTTTGTTATTTCTCACTTAACTTTCATGTAATTAAATAGAGCCGGGGCAATCTCTTCCTCTGAAAGTGTGATATCTTCCACAGGCGAGCTATATGCCTGAAAAACAAAACTGACAATGAGAAGTAATGCAAAGTATGAGCGAACTCACGGTTTTCTGCCAGAATGTAAACCAGACCACTCCCAGCGAACCAAACGTAAAGAAAACCAAGGGCCAGTTATACTCGTGAATCAAGGCAAAGTGACCACCATATCACTCCGAGCCACCATATCACTCCGAGGCTCTGGCAATTCGGTTCAACCTGGAGGAAGAGTCAAGAACGAGAGAGTAAAAAATGAGAAAGGATGGAAGAAAGTTTGCGCTGGTTTCTGCGACAAGTCAAGAGGAGCAAGGGGGCTTACGTCGGTTTCATTGCCGAGGTTTAGCTTCGTCGCAATGTACTTCGATACAGGAAGTCCCGTCTCTGCGTGTTTAGAGAAGTCAGTGGAGTTGAAAAAAACACAAGTCGTTTGAGTTATTCTGTTATGATCACGGGAAGTCCTCGCTCCTCTGGATCCGGCAAGTCAGACGCCAAAGAGAAAAATAAAACAGAGAGAGATTGGGAGAAAGATGACCTGCGAAGCCAGAGAAGTTTCTAAGGGAAAACGAAAGGACTTAACTGGTTGGCCTGTGACGTCCTGGAAGCGAGCCTTGTAAAGTTCTCCGCCATTGTTGGCGCTGGTTCCACCGCGACGTCGAGGGACGCCTTTCGTCGGCCGGGAGAGCTTGGAGAAGCGTCCGGTGGTTGCCTGCCTTTGGATATCTCGGCCCGCCGAGGAGGATGGCTGGTTTTGCTGCCTGGACGATCCTCCGGCGTGGTCATGTCTGCCAGCTCGACCAAGTTTGCAAGCGGAGAGTGATAGCCTGCTGCCACGGACTTGCCTTTGTCTTCGCGAGTTGGTTTCTTCGCGTGGTTACCTGGAGGAAAATCAAAGAAAAACGAAGAAAGATCAAGTCAGAGTTTGCAAGATCATTATAAATGTTATGTCAGGAGACAAAGCGAAATGACCAACATTATGATCCAAACTTATCCATAGTTTACCAGTCAGACCTTCCCAATGAACAAAAGCGAGAGCAGAAATGCACGAAACTAAGAAACCGAACTATACAATAGCGCCACGACCCCGCTTCTCTGCGTGCGATGAAGACATGCCGTCTTTCTTCCTTTTTCTGTACCGTTTTTTT
>NW_003314665.1:0-7505 GCF_000143415.4 Selaginella moellendorffii
TCTCCTGAACACTTCTGATGCTTCCACATGTCCACGAGGCTGCTTGCGACGAATGCATTGGGTTAATTTGCGAGGTAGACCAACCTATCCTGTTCTTCGTCCCATCCTGTCAAACAACCTGTGTTGCAAGCCGCAGTGTAGACTTCGACCATACTTCCACAATTTTGCACTTGCTTGATTCCTGGCTTATGATGCTCTTGACTCTGGGGAAACCTATCTGGCCGCTATGCCCTGCTCTGCTTCTTCTCATCGAAGTTGAGATTTGAGCACCTGCAAGAACAGAGAGCAAAAGTAGTACGTTACCTTTTCTCAAACCTTTCGTCTCAAGCAACTTCTCTGGCCTTTCGAGGTGCACTAACGTCTGCTCGCCCGTCACCTCTAGAGGATACCTCAGTCAAATCGAAACTTGGTAGGTTCCTGCTCTACTTTCCAGCCTTCCTTGGATAACTTCCAAGCCTGGTGACTTCCACCAGTGGACTCTTCACCGTCCGTGAGCAAGACCCTGCTGTCTTCTTGCTCTGCAACTTCATCTCCTTGAAGATTGCTTGTACACAATCTTCCATGTGACAAGGCATGCACTGTGCTGACTTACGCGTCACTGCCAGTGTTGGCAGGACACTTTGAGGAGAATCCCAGAGTGCCATTGCTGTGCGAACCACGAGTGTGAGCTTCCAGCTGTTTCTTCTCAGTCAGAGAATCGTCCACCACAACTTCGATCTGCCACCCGGGATCCTGAAAGATCGCATTCCTGCACTGCTTCCTCCGAGAGAACATCCATCGCACGAGCAAAAAGCATGCGAGCAGCACCAAGATCGCAACCAAAACCCACAGAAGAAGCTGGAGCAGCGACCACGGCGTCCTCCGAACCACTGTAACTACTGCTGCGGGTGTTGGTGTGGCCACTGCTGCGTCGTGACCCTCGCGACGATGGTGGTGGTGGTGGTGGTGGTGGTGGTGGTGGTGGTGGTGGTGATGGTGGTGGTTGTGGCGTCCTCCATGGTGGTGACCATGGTGGTGAACAACCAGAGGAGCTCCATCACCGTGATGATGATGGTACACTGCTGCTGCTGGAGCTGGATCGTGGTGGCGAGCATCAGGCGCTGGAGCTAGATGAGCAGGGTGGCCACGAGCAGGGTGAACGAAAGCAGCTGGCGCTGGGGCTCGAACTGGAGCGTCACCTTGAAGAACTGGAGCTAAAGCTGGCACTGGCTCGTGGGCTCCTGGAGGATGGTGTCCATGGTGGTGTGGTGGATGTGCTGGAGCTAGAGCTGGAGCTCGCGGGTGTGAAGCTCGGTGATGGCCGCCATGCCAGGGCGCTGGAGCTCGGCGGGCAAGCGTTGGGGCGGCGTGAGCGCGAGAGACCATAGCTTACCTGACGAGAGCTTCGACAATAGAAAAATCCAAGCGAGAAAGATTATAACCTAACCCTTGACTTAGAAAATAGAAAATAAAGAGGTACTTTTGGCTTTGTGAAAAAAACAAGAGCTTGTGACGTTGTGGATTGTCAGACTTGAACTGAGCATGCCAAAGAGCCCAAACCTAGATGTGAACAGCGATTTAATCTCACAATCACGAAATGCTCAATATTTCAAAAAGATAAGACATTTTTAATTTGATGGCAACTCCTTTCCATGCTCAATTCTAATTTACTTGCATTGAACGAAACTTTTTTACTCGTTTGCAAAAAAGTGGGAAAAAGAAACACAAGATAAATATCTATGCATTGCTCTGTTGACAGTCTCACGGTGCAACATCCATCCATAGCTCCCCCAGTCAACACCAGTAAAATCGGTCAAAACGCCTGGAACGACCTAATAATCAAACATATTTGGAGATGCTGGTTATTGATCCCTAAGCGAGCACTCTACCATCTGAGTTATCTCCCCTTAGCAAAGAAACAAAAATGCTAAACTTTTCTCTTCACCATTCTAATACTCATCCTTGGAGATTCTGGCAGCTTTTGTTGCATTTCAAGAGCCTTTTGAGAGATGAGCTTTGGAAAGCCCACCATCTCCAGCAAGTTTCTATAGCCAAGAAGCTGCATCAGCAGGCAACCATGAAGAATGTTACTAATGCTTATAATAATAATACATATTATAGTAATAGTAATCACAAGAGGAGGAGGAAAAGGGATAGTGTTTTGCTTTGCAGTGTTATGCAAGAGGATGAGTAAAGCAATTGGTAAAACCAACACAATATAAATCAACTGGTATGGTCTTCTGTACCAATCAAATTGTCTAAACACTAATATTAATTGGTATTTTGGTTTGCTAGTAAACATATTTAGCTACATATTTGTATAGCTAAAAGTCTTTTAAAATGAGTAACTTGTTTTTCTTACAAAAGCTCAAAATTGCAAATGTCACCTTCACATTCTTTCAAAATTTAAGTGCATTTGCTTTTCTGAACAAACAAATAGAGATATTGGGCATGCTTGATCAATCCAAAGAAACCAATTATTAAAAGCTTACTTGGTGATGGATTTTGTTTCAGGTGGCCTCTCTCCATTCCTTGTAATCCAAGCATGTTGTCCTGCCTGGATCTTGTACCAAAACCAAACTAATGCCTGTGGAACTTGTAAGTTGTAACAAGCAAATCAATGCCTTCCTACTGACCTCAAGAATGTACAACTTAATGTAGTCCTATACAGATCTGATAATAGAGAGAGCAAAAGGAGTCATTAAAAATATTTTCAAATATTCTGGTACACGAAAGAATAATTTCTTAATGTTTTCGTGGCAATATTTTTATTAAACAGGTATTTTTAAAAATTTTAAATTTAAATAGTATTTAGATCTGAGTGGCAATATTTCCTATTTAATAGAGGTTTTACCTTCTGACCTGGTAATAGAGGTTTTACATGAAGCAATGCTTGGTTTACTTGATAGTAGTATCAATCATTGAATAATTTGAATGAGCAATAATTATATACATATTTATAAATTATAAATCAAGATTAATATTATTGCATATCAATAGTGGAATAGAAAAGAATATACTTGAAATTTTTTTAGGAAATTTTATAAATTATAAACATGATCATAAATTATAAAAAAGATTAATCTAAATGAACAACAACCATTAGATAGTAGAATATCCTAAAATATCCAAGCATATTCAAAGTATATATAATACCACTTCAAGTTTGCTTAAGCAAACCAGTTATATGTATGTATATATATAGTGTTTGGTCTCTTAAACTTACACAAGCTTATTCACTATAAAACTTTAGACTTAAGTTTTTCCAACATTTTGTTGTAGAATATTCTTCTTTCAACCATGACCTGTACAAATATACAAATTTCATAATTACAATTCAAGTTTCCTGATTTCGTATTTGTAGGAGAAACAATAAATATATGAAGATTACAAATACTTGGTGCAAAGACAATATACTCAAAGGCAATATAGTTAAAAAGTAAATATGAATCAAGCAACAATACCATAATCACATGTATATAGTTTTCAATTAGGAAAGTATTATTGTAAATGGGAATTTTTACAACATTATAATCAGCCAATTTCCAAGTTGCAATTGCACATACTTCTTTTAATGTTAAATTTCTAAAGTCTTTCATCCTTTGTATAGGATGGATCCAAATGTTAAATTTTGAATTCATTTTAATGTTTGTGTAAGCTATAAATTTTTCTTTTCCAATTTGCCAACTTACCTTGTTTATCCGACCAACACTACCTTGAACTTATCTAAGTTCTCTCGCTAAAGTTCCTACTTATTGTACCAACTTCTACTTAGTTCTACTTGGTTTCAGCTACTCACTGCATGAACAATAGAGCATTAGCCATCCATCCACGGATTCCCAAATCTCTCCTAATCCCTCTTCCTAGGTTAGATTGGACTTAAGGTTTGGCTACACTCCCCATATGCACAAATAGTCAAGCACACTAAACCTCTAAGTTCCTAACATCCCTTGGTACAACATAACTTGATTATGGGACCCTCTAAATCCTAAGCGTTAGTTGCAACACTTGCTTCGGGATGTTGGGAGGAAACACTATAGCATAATGGCTTGGTACAAGTACCCCTACTCCCCCACTTCCATCCTAAAGGGAAAGCCCAAACCCCTAGGAAGGGCAAAGACCAATGACCCACAAAGTACTCAAGTGAGGCACTAGTCCACATAAACCAGGAGCACTGTAATTGGTTTCCCTTTCAAGAGTGGGAGCTGCTATTGAGCACTTCCTTGGGTGGCCCCTTTGGCACCACCCGAGTCCATGTTCACTCTCACCCAGTCTCAACCTCAAGTCAGTTTAGAAGCACCACTGAAAAGTTCCTTCAAGACTGGTTCCTAAACCTCACTATCCCTACTATACTTTTGGAAGCCCTTACAAGCCCCCCCAGGGAGAGACACACTTTGGGCTTTCACCCCACGACCTATATTAATATTCAGTTTTGGTCTCAAACTTGATCTCAGAGTCGATTTCGGACTTGACTTTGCACTTGATCTCAAACCCAACTTCGGGCTTTGTCTCGGACTCGATTTCGAACACGGTCTCAGATCTGATATTAGATCTCGGACTCGGTCTTGAACTCGGTCTCAAACTTGGTCTTGGAGTCGGTCTTGGATTTGATCTCGGACTTGGTCTTGAATTCGGTCTTAAAGTTGGTCTCAGACTCTATCTTGGAATCGGTCTCATCCCATGAACTCTTTATCATTTTAGTCCTACCTTTGGGGATCCTTTAGCCTTCGACACCTCGAGGAGTTAATTCCTTATAGTTTGGACATAAAATGAAAAAAATAGATATTGGTATTGTATTTGAAATTAAAATAAATTTTATCTATAAATTATATGAAAAACAGTATAGAGCATTTCTTATAATTAAGCTCAAAGGGACTTTATAGTAAATAAAAACTTAAATAATTAGTATAAATACTAATTATTAAATTTTAAAATAATAAATTATTCTCTAAATTAGGTGATAACATATAACCTTTGCCATAAAGATTAGATAGTGGTAATTTAAACAGATATAAATATTATTTAAATTACTAATTTTATTTAAAATACCTAATTAATAAAGTTGTTGCAACTAAAACCTTAATAGAATATTCTTTAGTATATTGTTTTGTTCTAATTGAGGTTGATATTGGTGTTGCTCGAGTTCAAGGACAAGGGCAAGGATGTGGTTGTGAGCTAATTGATATACACATTTTCTGTATTCCTTTTCTATATTCCATACACTCACATTAATAAATTATTATTTATAAGTTACACATAAAATAACAAAGGGCATTTTTTAAAGTTACGCTCAAATGGATTTTATAGCAATAATTAAAGATTTAATAATTACTATTATTAAATATTAAATTGATAATTTCTTCTATAAATTAGGTGGCAAGGCAAAACCTTTATTGATTAGGAAATATTGCCACTCATATTTAAATATTATTTAAATTACTAATTTGTTTAAACTACCTCTTTAATAGAAATATTGCCACTAAAACATTAAGAAAATATTTTTTAGTGTACCAAAATATTTTAAAAATTTATCATTTTGTTGACCTAGCTCTCTCTATTGGCAGATCTGTCCTAGTAAGCTTTTAATAATTAATTTCTTTGAATTGATCAAGCGTGACCAATATCTCTATTTGTTTGTTCAGGGGATATGAGAGACCAAAAGCAAATGTGCTTAAACTTTCAAAGAATGTGAATATGACATTTCCAATTTTGAAATTTTGTAAGAAAAAAAGTTACTCTTTTTAAAACACTTTTAGCTATACAATTATGTAGCTAAATATGTTTACTAACAAACCAAAATACCAAATAATATTAGTGTTGCTAACAATTATAATAATAATACATAATATGGTAATAATATTCACAGTTCCAGGCGTTTTGACCGGATTTACTGGTGTTGAAGCTATGGATGGATGTTGCACCATGAGACTATCAAAACAGCAGTGGATAGATATTTATCTTTTTCCCACTTTTTTGCAAAAGGAAGTAGTTTGTGCATGCTGATGGCTTGTGTCTTCATGAGCTCCATGACTCACATTCAATGAATGCCAAATTTCCAAAAGTTTGAAAAAGGGAGTAAGAAATTTTCGTTCACTGCAATTACATTAAGATTGAGTTTTGCTATCAAATTAAAGATGTTTTCTTTTTTTGAAATATTTGTATATCTATCATACCTAGAGAATTTCGTGATTGTGAGATTAAATCACTGTTCACATGCTCTTTGGCATGCTCAAGCCCGATGGCACCCTTCACAGTGTCACGAGCTCTCAAGTCTATTTGTGTTTTTTTTCACAAAGCCAAAAGTACCTCTTTATTTTCTAGGTCAAGGGTTAAGTTATAATCTTTCTCCCTTGGAGTTTTCTATTGTCGTCAGGTAAGTTATGGTCTCTCGCGCTCACGCCACCCCAACGCTTGCCCGCCGAGCTCCAGCGCCCTGGCATGAAGGCCATCACTGAGCTCCACACCCGCGAGGTCCAGCTCTAGCTCCAGCACCACACCACCATGGACACCATCCTCGGGAAGGCCACGAGCCAGTGCCAGCTTTAGCTCCCGTTCTTCAAGGTGACGCTCCAGTTCGAGCCCCAGCGCCAGCTGCTTTCGTTCACCCTGCTCACGGCCACCCTGCTCATCTAGCTCCAGCGCTGGTATCCTTGATCATGCTCGCCACCACAATCCAGCTCCAGCAGCAGCAGTGTACCATCATCATCACGGTGATGGAGCTCCTCTGGTTGTTCACCACCATGGTCACCACCATGGAGGACGCCACAACCACCACCACCACCACCACTGTCGCGAGGGTCACGACGCAGCAGTGGCCACACCAACACCCGCAGCAGTGGCCACACCAACACCCGCAGCAGTAGTTACAGTGGTTCGGAGGACGCCGTGGTCGCTGCTCCAGCTTCTTCTGTGGGTTTTGGTTGCGATCTTGGTGCTGCTCGCATGCTTTTTGCTCGTGCGATGGATGTTCTCTCGGAGGAAGCAGCGCAGTAATGCGATCTTTCAGGATCCCGGGTGGCAGATCGAAGTTGTGGTGGACGATTCTCTGACTGAGAAGAAACAGCTGGAAGCTCACACTCGTGGTTCGCACAGAAATGGCACCCTGGGATTCTCCTCAAAGTGTCCTGCCAACACTGGCAGTGACGCGTAAGTCAGCACAGTGCATGCCTTGTCACATGGAAGATTGTGTACAAGCAATCTTCAAGGAGATGAAGTTGCAGAGCAAGAAGACAGCAGGGTCTTGCTCACGGACGGTGAAGATCACATACAAGGGTCCACTGGTGGAAGTCACCAGACTTGGAAGTTATCGCGCAGCTGGCTCGGAACATGGACTGGAAAGTAGAGCAGGAACCTACCAAGTTTCGATTTGACTGAGCTATCCTCTAGAGGTGAGGGGCGAGCAGACGTTAGTGCACCTCGAAAGGCCAGAGAAGTTGCTTGAGACGAAAGGTTTGAGAAAAGGTAACGTACTACGTTGCTGGTACCAGGCTAGTACGCGCCTCCTCTCTCGCCTGTTTTGTTTTTTT
>NW_003314666.1:0-7386 GCF_000143415.4 Selaginella moellendorffii
GCCCGAGGCACTCACCTGGTCAAACAATACTGCATACTTCTTGGCAGTGTGGTAGCATCACTAGAACTAGGATGGTATCAAAGAGATTATTTATCACCAAAGAGACCGCTTCCATGTAGTACCTCCACAACACCCACGCCACTGGAATGCTTGATGGTGAAACTGACACTTCAGGTGGGAGAGAAAAGGTTTTTTGCGATCAGAGCTTGCCACTTTTAGGATTGACGCACACCTTCTACTTTCCACTTTAAGAAACAAGATAGAAGCATTACACCTTTGTCTTCCTCGCACCTAAACCACTTTTAAAATACTCTTTAGTTATTCAGGTGAATTTGTTGGTCAGTGACGCTCAAGATGGCTTTAGTTAAATAATTATGCAAGCGATCCAGCGCTTCTTCGGTAACCAACAAGGCGTTGGAATCCTCGCCCCGACTTGGTCATAACCGAAAAACCCACTTACTAGTGCTTAGCTCTGAGTGGACGATGACGATGAAGGTGATACTCCAAAAAGCTAATACTGGCAATATTCTTTAAAAATTGTATATTCTACCATTGTGAGTGCATGGAAAGGGAATACAGAAATGTGCATATTAATTAGCCCAAAAACCCTAGTTTATATACAGGAGCGAGTGGTCCGGATTGAAACCAATCCAACAGCTACCAAAATCCCACTACGCTAATATTAGTATACGGCATCGTAGCCGTACACTTGGCCCTCACATCATCCCCTCCTCTCGGAATAATGGAAGGCTGTCTGAGTTCTCTTGTAGATGGGCCGGGATCTGGAGGAACGTCAGGAGGAAGCATCGGTGGATCTGTAGACGGTATTAACTGCTCCTGATCCCTTTGTATGAAGCGTTTTAACCGCTGCACATGCATAATCTCCGGAGGATCGACCTGCTGAACGTCATGCCGAACCTCATAAACTTGTGGTCCAACTTGCCGCAACACCCGATATGGTCCTTTCCACTGCGCAAGGAGCCCCTTAGATAAACCACGTACCGTAAGATGGGGAAAACGGACTAACACCAAATCATCCACTTTGTACTCTGCATGTGGACGATGATGGGAATTGTAGCACCGTTGTTGTCCCACTTGTACACGGCCTAAGTGTTCAGCAGACTCTGATCGGACAAGTGGAAGAATGCTTGTCAAATATTGATCCCATGACTTAGCATCAAGAGCTCGTGGCAATCGCGAAGGTAAACCCAGCTCTATTGGTAATATTGGATCATGACCATATAGAAGTTTATATGGTGAAGCACCAATAGAACTCTGCACCCCTGTGACATAGGCATACTGAAGAGACGGCAAATAACCATCCCAATCCGAATGCTGAAAGTTCACATACTTCGCAATCATCCCTTTGAATGTCCGAATGGGCCGTTCCACCAGACCGTCTGATTGTGGATGATAAGCACTCGTAAAAGTGTGGCGTATCCCCAACTGAGATGTCAAAACATGAAATACCTCAGCCATAAATGCAAGACCATTCTCTGAAAGAATCCGCTCTGGACAAGAATGCTGGAACACCACTCGATTGAGGAGGAAGTATCCAATAGCAGTTGTAGAGGCACTAGCAAGAGCACCAACTTCCACCCAACGAGTCAAGTAGTCAGAAGCAATAATAACATACTCATTGCCAGCAGTCGATCGTGGAAAAGGTCCCATAAGATCAAATGCCACCAACTCAAACGGACGAGAAACTGCAATTGACTCCAACCGTCCTTCCTTAGCACAAGGGGGAGTATTACAAGCTTGGCATCAAACGCAGCTACGCACATACCGGATAATATCACGTCGCATCTCTGGTCAATAGAAAGATCTGCGCAGCTTCTCGGTGACACGATAGTGTCCCATATGCCCACCTAGAACAGGAGAATCATGGTAGGCATGGAGAAACCGCGGAATAAACACCGAAGGCACCACCAGCCGTAAATGATCATCAGGATCCGTCCCCACAAAATAAAGAAGGCCATCTTCAAGGAGATATTGAGAATGTAAATGCCAGAAAGACAAGTCATCAGCAAGTGATGCAGGATTCTCAAACCCATCTCGAAGCCTTCGAATCCACGGCTCAATCTTTTGAGCCTCGCGAACCTCATCAAGAGAAGGTAGATCTTGCTCTGCGCCCTGTGAACACTGAACGTCAAGGACAGCAACCGCCGACGGCATAGAATCCTCATCTAGAAAATCCACAGATGCTGGAACAATAGGTTCGTCAGAAACATGAGAAGTGAGTGGAGAAGGAAGAGGAGCTCGAGAAAGGGCATCAGCATCAGCCATAGAACTCCCTGGGCGATGAACAACATCGAAATCATATATCTGAAGCTTCAAAGCCCATCGAGCCGTACAACCAACCAGGTTCTTCCGCTTCAATAATGAAGTAACAGCAGCATGATCACCTTCAAGTAACATCCGAGAACCATGTAGATATGCATGAAGTTTCTCGAAACCCCAAACTGTTGCTAAACACTCCTTCTCCGTTGTGGAGTAGTTCATCTCCGCTGGTTGTAATGTATGGCTTATGTATGCAATGGGATGGCGCTGACCAGGCACACTCGAGCTCTCTTGCATCAACACACCTCCAAGATCAATGTCAGAAGCATCCATGCGCAAAATAAAAGGTCGAGTGTAGTCAGGATATGCCAAAATCGGAGGAGTCGTCAATAGCTCCTTGAGATTCACGAATGTCTGTTCACAATCCAGAGACCAGATGAAAGATGATGTTAATGACTTCAGCAACGCTCGCAATGGTGTAGTGCGATTGGAAAGATGATTCACAAAACGACCGAGATACTGCACCTTACCCAAAAAGCGCTGCACATCATTCACACACTTTGGAGTAGGGAACTTTAGAATAGCCACAAGTTTGTCAAGATCAACTTGCAAACCCTCACGAGAAATACGGTACCCAAGATAAGTTGTGTCCTTGGACCCAAACACGCACTTTGACCGCTTCAGCTTTAAACCAACGTCGCGTAGCCGATCCAACACTTTACAAACATCACGAACGTGCTCCTCCCACGTCCCCTTCGAGTGGATCAAGACATCATCAATGAAGTCAGCAGTCACCTCCGGCATATCGCAAAGAACCTCATCCATCATCCGCTGGAAAGTTGCTGGAGCATTGTTCAAACCAAACGGCATCACCAAGAACTTGTACAAACCAAATAGTGTACGAAAAGCAGTCTTAGAAATATCTTCTTCGGCCATCGATACTTGCCAGTACCCAGAAGCAAGATCTAGCTTGGTGAACCAATGACTTCGCCCCAGACGATCCAATAGATCAACAGTGTGAGGAAGAGGGTACATGTCTGGGATCATCACTTCATTTAACGGACGATAGTTGATGCAGAAACGAATACTCCCATCAAGCTTCGTCACAAGATGAGGTTCAAATGCCCAAGGACTTCGCGACTTCCGAATAACACCCTTCTCTAACATCTCCTTGACGTTTGCACGTAAAATCTTGATCTCTTTGGGTGACCGACGACGAACAGGAACCTTGATTGGACGAGCATCCCCAGTTGGAATGGGATGACGTGTGGCAATCTTGGCCCCAGACGATAGGTCAAATTCAAAGAGATCAGAATACTCCTTCATGAGCTGGTCAATAGCTGCAACACAAAGATCATCGGAGGGATCGGAAAAGGGAAGAGCAAAACAAGATGGAAACACAAGAGGAAACAGTGGGGGAACAAAAGTAATGGAAGCAGAGGTAGAAATAGAGGGACGAAGAGGTATGGAAGTGAGAGGAATGGATGAAACATAAGGAAGTATAAGACAAGGGGGAGAAGCCTCAAAGTCACACTTGGCATGATTGCGCTGCAACCAATCCATACCAAGAATGAGGTCAAAAGCTTGACTCGGCACCACCCGCAACGACTGCAACTCAAGCTCAAGATCGCCCACACACACAACCAGGTTCGCCTCATCTCGTGCACATGCATGTGTACGGCCGTTGCCATAAAGAATGAAAACTGGATCCACCGCACGACGCAAGTGTAGATGACAACGTGTGGCAACAGATCGAGCAATAGAAGATAAACTCGAACCTGTATCAACCAACACGGAGAGAAGAATAGGAGACCTCTTGTTATAAAAACGAGCTTGGAAAGTAAACACTGGATGAACTGATGCCGAGTGAACCCCTTGATGATACTCCCGAAAGAAAGATGGAGGGGTCACTAACTTATTCGCGCAAGGTCCCTCCATTACTCGCGTGACTCCTCGTTTCCCGAATACACCTCAGTATCCAGACCTTCCACCGCAGCAGCACCAATGGGACGTTGCTGACGCCAAGGTCTCCACCCAGGAAATGGAGGTCGCCAATCCGGAAAACGCCGACAACGCCGATAAGTATGACCAACTTCATCACACGCCCAGCAACGAACATCACGGCCACGACCACGTCCTCGCCCTTGTCCTTGGACTCGAGTACCAGCAGCATCAACCTCCATGGGAACAGGACCATCACTCATAGGAAGTGGAGCTGAAGGACGTGTAGCAAGAAGTGGAAGAGGCGACGTCTCATAACGTTGTGCCAAGCGAAGAGCATCGTCAAGAGTGGCAGGAGCAAGTGCATGCACATGGCCAACAAGATCTTGACAAAGTGCTGGCCACAACATTCCTAACTTGATCTGCTCCGACATATTTGGCTCCGCACGAAGCAAAATACTTCGGAAACGAATGCCAAATTGCATCACCGACTCAGATGGCCCTTGGCGAAGACGATGCAATTGTTGGAAGGCATCATCACAATCATCGGTGTGTCCGAAGGCGCGTTTGAAGACGTCCGGAAGAACACTCTAATCGCCACGAGTGGCTGCGCTCAATCCATTGTACCACTGCAATGCCGTCCCTTGGAGACATGTGGGGAACTCACGCAAACGCCGAGCATCATCCCAAGAATGATATGTGGCAATCACCGTGAAGTGATCGAACCAATGGTACACATCATCCCCAGGATTCCCACGAAAGAACTCTGGCCGAACGCGAGGATTGACACCAAGAGCAGGAGGAGTTGTACCATGTGCCGTGAACGCCGCCATCAACTGAGTTTGGTTGTTCAATTGCAAGCACATAGCATCAAGCAATTGAACCAACTGCTGCTCTAGAGTCAAAGAAGGAGATTGCGGATCGGCCATGAAGATGAATGAAAAAGAAAGCAAAGGAAGAGAAATGACAAAAAGCTGGAAAGAAATAGTAGATCTAGACAATGCAAAAAGCTAGATCTAAACCAAAATCCTGAAAGGAAAGAATAGAAGAAAGGAAATGGAAAAAGCTAGATCTAAACAATGCAAAAGCTAGATCTAAATCGAAATCCCAAATCCAAGCACTCCCCAGGGACAATCAAAGGTGCCCCTCACCTCCACCAATGTGAGTGCATGGAATATGGAAAGGGAATACAAAAATGTGCATATCAATTAGCCCAAAAACCCTAGCTTATATACAAGAGCGAGTGGTCCGGATTGAAACCAATCCGACGGCTACCAAAATCCCACTATGCTAATATTAGTATACGGCATCGTAGCCGTACACTTGGCCCTCACACCATCTAATATATTCATTTTAGATTAATCTTGTGTTTATAAATTATAAATCTGTTTATAATTTATAAACTTTCTTAAACAACTTCTAATATCTATGGCATTTGGTGGCAAGGAAGCTTTTCTTGAATCTTCCAAAGTAGTTTTATTGAGGCCATCCTTGTATTGAGTGTCATTGTTCTTTTTCTTTTTTTTTTTAACTGTGGATTCTCTGATCAAGTCATTAAAGTGTCCAAGAGCAATATAAGAAGTAATCAAGAACCTTACCAAATATTCTATTTTCTTTCATAACAAGTGAGGTGCTATCTTTGTGTTTCCAGCACTTAGGGTGGCAGGGCAGATGCTGCATTTAGATGAGAGGAACAAAACAGAATACAATCAAGATACATCAGAAAAAGAATGGACAATGGATAAGATTATTTCCATTATCTTTCCACAATCTCATTGTTCCTAGTGAAGCAAGAAAACATTGGTTCTCCAACTGAGAAAGAGAGTGGGAAAGTAACAAAAGGTGTCCAGTACCCTTTCAAAGTAAACGAAAGAGTCAAGATCAAGGTGAGACAGCTGTTTGTCAAAAATGCTATAATCTTTGCTATGTAGGGAAACAAATGAACTCCAGAGAAAAGTTTGTTTGTAACAAGGTGGATTCTTCCTTGCTTTTGCAGGTACTTAACTAGGACTTTGGACAGTAAACAAAAGTGTACCTTGCCACTACAAGAACAACATCACCACCACTATTACCATAACACCTGTATTGAAGAATAGGCTCAACATTTTAGGATCCTTTCTCTCTGTAGCATTTTAAACTACAGCAATTTTGTTCACCTTAAATAGACTAAAATTTTGTTCACCTTAGCATATGTTTACAGTTTTTTCTAATTTATCTGGTTTTTGACTTGAATTCACAAGCATATTATAACTAAAATAGCTATTATTTGGCTAATAAAATTGCATGCTGTGAAATTAATATTCACCATTCAAAGCATATTGGTTTTAACCATACTTTTAATTTATTAGATCTTGATAGAAAAACAGCATAACTAAAA
Organism: Selaginella moellendorffii; assembly: GCF_000143415.4. Lineage (NCBI taxonomy): Eukaryota > Viridiplantae > Streptophyta > Lycopodiopsida > Selaginellales > Selaginellaceae > Selaginella > Selaginella moellendorffii. The sequence goes on from NW_003314666.1 coordinate 6,599, forward strand.
TGGTACCATTCAATTACATCATATCCTATGTATTCATAAGTTCCTTCTTTATATACTGTAAAGCTAGTTGTTCTTTTACTTAATATTGATTCTGTCATATTGTGAGTGCTTGGAATATAAAAAGGGAATACAGAAAATGTGCATATCAATTAGCCCAAAAACCCTGTTTATATATAAAAGTGAGTGGTTTGGATTGAAATCAATCCAATGGCTACCAAAATCCCACTACGCTAATATTAGTATACGGCATCGTAGCCATACATTTGGCCCTCACATCATCCCCTCCTCTCGGAATAATGAAAGACCATCAGGGTTCTTTTATAAACGGGCCGAGATCTAGAGGAATGTCAGGAGGAGGCATGGATGGATCTGTAGGTGGTATTAATTGCTCCTGATCCCTTTGTATGAAACATTTCAACCGTTGCACATGCACAATCTCTGGAGGATTGACCTGCTGGACATCATGCCAAACTTCATAAACTTGTGGTCCAACTTGCTGCAACACCCGATACAGTCTTTTCCACTGCGCAAGGAGCCCTTTAAATAAACCATGTACTGTAAAATGGGGAAAATAGACCAATACAAAATCATCCACTTTGTACTCTACAAGTGGATGATGATGGGAGTTGTAGCACCGTTGTTGTCCCACTTGTATGTGGTCTAAGTGTTCGGCAGACTCTGCTCGAACAAGTGGAAGAATGCTCGCTAAATACTGATCCCACGACCTAGCATTAGCAGCTCGTGGCACTCGTGAAGGTAAACCCAACTCCGTTGGTAATATTGGATCA
>NW_003314667.1:0-4054 GCF_000143415.4 Selaginella moellendorffii
TTGACTGCTGAGGATTCTGTTGAAAGACTTATGCCATGGCATTGGGCTGTCATTGGAGGATCTGAAAAGTATACTTGGCTTGTCGACTCTCACTTGGAAAGAAGCGTAAGATTGTTTAATGGGAATGTGGACTTTGAAAGGTGGCAACAGGTGTTTCATTTAATTGAAGCCCATCGCTCACATGAGCCGGATTTGGTGTGTTGGAAAGTATTAAACCGTATTCAGGCGCAGCACAAGAAACTTGAGCCTGGATTATTGGCTTGCATTGCGGCTTTAGGAGATAGTGACACAAATGAAAAGCTTGCATCACTTCTCATTAAATTCTCATCGGACGAGCAGGCTAAGGATTACATTTTAAAAATAGTCAAGGAATCACGAATATTGGAATGGGCCGCATTTTATGCCAAGGACACAACAAGGGGAAGAACACGAGCGAGCGATGTAGAGCCAATGTTCAGGGCCTTGCAGATCTTAAGCCAACTAGATCGTCGTGGCAAAGAGCCGCTAAGTAGATATGCTTCTAGCAGCCAGTTTTTGGAGGATGCTTTCAAGGTTGGTTTCCTTAGTGCAGATGTGTGGAAATCCGGGTTTGCCACGAGCCTAGCTACAGCATGCAGTCGATGGGGGCTTGGCGATCTGATCAAGTCAGTCCTGCTGCCAAGTGCTCGTTGGTCTGACCAGGAATCGAATGAGAATCTAAACAGGGTCCACAGAAGTAGACATTTGGTCCACATGAGCATCTCTAACTTGGAGGAGGACATCCCTCTGGCTTACTGGTTAACAAGGCTGAAAGTGAAAAACACAGCAGAAAGTAGTGGAAGATCAAACCAAGAGGAGAACAAGAGCGAAGCTCTTGTAAAGAAAGTTGAAGATCTTTTAGAAAGCAGGAAGATTGGAGGGATGCTGGAGTACCCAAATGACAAGGGAGCTCACACAGGCAGGACTGCCTTGCATTGGTCCACCATCTTTGAGGAGACCTCTACCACCCTCTCTATCCTCCATACAAGGAATTGTAGAGTTGACATATTTGACAACTTTGGAAAGGCACCATATTGGTATGCTCCAAAATCCTGGAAAAACAGCTTTCTGCTCAACAGCCTGAAGTGGGAGCAGTACCTGGACAACTTGCACAGGGACCGGGGACTGTTTGTAGATGCCCTCAATGCCATATTGGTGGGGGCAGCTCTGATTGCAGGTGTGACATACACTGGATCCTTGAGCCCACCTCTGCAATACTCCCTGAAGCTCATGAAGCACGGCCAGCAGGAGGATGACCTCAAGTATGTGGCCATCAACAATCCAGGAGTGAAAGCATTCTGGATCTTCAACAGCCTCTCCTTCTTCTTTGCGATGGCAAGCGCACTGGCTGGAGTTGCAGGCATCCTCCCACTGCCCCAGGTGTTTGACTTGGGTGTGATTGACAGGCTGAGGTGGACACTGCTCCTCGCTGCAAGCCTGCTGGTTGGCTCGATTTGCTTTGTTCTTGTGGCGTTTACATGTGCAGGCTTTGCAGTCTTGCCACCTTTGTTCCGCTACAACGTTGTTATGATAGTCACATCGGTGCCGGGGGGATTGCTGTGCATGCTGATGACTTTGCTGTTTATCAAGGCGCTCTCTCCGCTTGTGTCTTGGGCGTACACATGGTATACTGATGCTCCTGGTCTGAAAGCCCCGAAACAGCAGGTTAGAGTGGAGGAAACTGCCGTGGATGTTGTCGACACTGAGGACCAGAATTCCGGCAAGATCTTGAAGTGGGTGCTGGAGCCAAGTGAACAACCGGTTTACTCTCGTTTGATCTACGTGAGGACTCCTGGATACCCGTGGATGGATGGCTTGGATCGGCTTGGTCAGAGTAGCTGAGTTGTCTTGTTTGCTCTCGCGGCTTCATCCCCATCTGCTGCTTTTGACCGCTTTGATCTTCACAGTACCTGATTTGTAGCACTTGCTATAAGCTCCTGATTAATCACCAGACCGTGCTCTTCTCCGGCTTCTTCGGCCACCAGGTATGCCTCTCGCAGGAAAACGTATTGCTCGGCTGCCAGCCAAGGTGGTGACGTTCAAGACGAGCGCCCTCTACTACACGGTAAAGCTCATGAGCTCCAGGATCCCGGAGACCCCAGCCGGACCGCTGGGAGAATTCGTAAGGAACGGTAGCCTCTGGAAGTTCTCGAGCTGCTCGAGCTAGAGCCTTCCGGATATGAGATGACAAAGGCCGCGTCCTTGATTGAGCCACCACCTTTCTTCCGTTCCGTCACAGCCAGTTCTCCGTCCCATGAAACCAGCTCGACGTAGGAATCCTCGGAAGAAGGCGACCCGGAATTGTTCAAGACTCTGCAGTTCTTCGCATGGCAATGGCTGTTCTTGGCCTGGGGGCTTTATGGCTGTTGAAGCCTGTTCCAGAAGAGCAGTGAGACTTGCACGCAGGGAACTCGAGCTTAACTTGAAGAAAATCCAGGAATGCATGCAGGTGATATTTGACGTGCACAGCATAGAATGCAGTGAGTGCTTTAAAGCAACGATACCTGAGCTGAGAAAGAAGAAGCACAATCAGAGGTGGAGTTGAACGTCTGAGACAACTTACAGCCGAAGCAAGAGCAGAGCCTGACTTCTGGCACGCGCCGTTTCATGACAAAATCTATAGCAAGCTCTGGGAGAGTCAGAGTGAGTTACCTGAGCCTCGCAACAGTCGACTTCCGGTCAGAAGGCAAACTGTTCACTGGTGGTGTCACTCGCCAACTAAAGATAAGTCAAATTGGCCTCTCAAAAACTTTCGAGTGCACTTATCAGTCCCTGCGCCAAAAAAAAAGCAAGGCCCAGCATACTGCAGACATAGAGAATCAGTTCGAAGAGCCTAGCATCAAAGACGACGCCGACACCTCACCTCCAGAAGAAATCTACGGAGATTTCCAGCTAGTGCATTCGGAAGCCGCGTTGACGATTGGAGCAATCGGCTTTTGCTGCCACGAGCTTCTAAAACAAGCCACGTATCTCAAAAAGCTGACGCAAGAGCTGCTACTGCAGGAAGAAGAAGAATCGCAAAGTTAGAATTGGATATAGTTTTGTAAGCAAAATGTAAGCAAGAATGCCTGCAAACCTGCAGGCAAAGCATCTTTGAACTAAATTTTAAAAACTTACACTCTCAAAATCAGCATATAGCGAAGATGCCAGAAACTGAGTCTCATTCAGACGTAAAACTACATAAAGTACATAAATCGTCAACCTCTTGCAGAGAGCAAGGCTTGTAATTCACCCCTTCTCTTTTCTAGCTCCTGCAAATCCAGATTAGAGCACAATTCGCAAAATCTACGCAAGAGATACCTCGAGATCTTTAGCAGCCTTCTCGCGCTCTTTTGATTTTTCAATGCGGGAACGCTTGAATTTTTTAATGCACAAAAGGCCCTGCCAGTTGATGCAAGAAAGCCGTGGTAAAACCTCCAAGAAAACGAACAAAAGCATACTCACTGCTACAACGTAAACTGCACCACATCCCAGGAGCATTCCACTAGCGACTTCCGAAAAGACCACTTGATAAGCACGGTCCTTGTGCTCATCTGATAGGGCCTTTGTCATCACTGCTACACTGCAAAACCAAGCTCTCGTTAGCAAAGAAGAGCGAAGAAAGAAATTTTGTAAGAGAAGCTTAGCATGCCTCGTCCAACCCAGTACTCAAGAACCTATGCACAAAACGAGCGAGCAATCACATCGAAAGAGCAGAAGAAAAGCGATTCTAGAACTTACACGCCAGAACTTCAAGAAGAATTCCCATTCGGTCTCGGCCACAGCGACGAAGAGCGCGATCACTACCGCGTAGCAGCGAAGAATCCTTCAAATATCTGTAGAAACGAAGGTGAAACATCCATCTAGGCTCGATGTTCGACGAGAAGAGAAACTTACATCGCGGCCATGCTTGAAGGCTCGCACCACCGAAATCACACTCACCGCAGTGCACAGCAAGGCCGAGATCGCAGTGAGAGCGCTAAATATCCGAAATGCGATCACCAGAGCGTCCGGCCCTCGCGGCTCTCGTCGATCTAGACTGCTTCTGCTGCTCTCG
>NW_003314667.1:4507-7838 GCF_000143415.4 Selaginella moellendorffii
CGCGTCGAGGGAGATCACATCAAAGCCGCGGCCGAGGTAGAGCCTTGGTTTCGTCGGTCTGTCGTGTCTTCCTGTCCGAGGCTTATACACGAAAGTAAGAAAAATAAAACGCAGGCTGTGCGATTCGAGGCCGAGAATGAGCTCAATGCTTATAAGAAGGTAAGAACTTCGTTCCTTCCATTTTTTGGTTTTCATTCTTTTTTTCTTCTTCTTCAATAGACATCTCAAGAGCGGCAAGAAGCATTGGAGGCGACTCACAACCAAAAGATGGAGCTTGTTGAGGGGTATGATTTTCACTTTGCAACTAGGAGGAGGAATGCTTACTAGGAATGTGGTGCTCTAGAGCAACAGGAATATGGCTTTAACGAGGGAGACGCTGGATAAAGCGACTACTGAGCTCCAGACAACGCTAGAAACAATCAGCCGTCTTTCGGATGTGTGTAAGATTCTTTTATTGCTCTCATTTGGCTAAATGCTCGCTTTCAGGAGCTTGAAGAAGCAAAGCGTTTGCACGAAAAAGAGGTAAGGTTGCTAAGTACGAACGACAACTTCATGCCGGTCTTTGTTTGATTTTCACCGGCCAGATTGGAAAGGAACGGATTGAAAGAAAGAGCGAGGTAGAGGCTCTTTTGCAAAAGCACGAGGCTGAACTTCGGGCCCGGATTGAACGTCAAGAGGAAGAGCAAATGAAGCAAGAGGCTTCACACGAAGACCTGATGGATGTGAGAGCTTAATCACGTGTTTTGGTTCGTATTACGTTCGGTTTGATTATTTTCTCAGCAACTTCGAGCTTATTACAAAGACGAGATCAGTCGGCTGAAGGTAAGCTCGTCAGTTGATTCGATTTGTAAAATTTTATACTTTTGCAGGTAGAGAACGAAGAGAAGGTGTCTACGCTTCAACAAAACTATCATGCATTGCAATACGACTTGACTACCGAAGTAAGAATTTAATGATCTGGTCCAGTTTCACCTATCACTGGCTTTTTGTTTTTCAGAAACTAGCCATTCAGAACAGGCTGACTGTTGTTTACAAGGAAAGGGAAGCTCTAGCAAAAGAGACGGCCATGCTGAAAGGAAGCCTCAGAGAGGCCAATTCCTTGATTGAGAACGCTCATGCGGAGCATCTCCAGGTGGTTTGCTTGTTCTCTTGCTTTGGTTTCCTACTTTATCGTTCTTACGCTCTTGTATGATCTTGCCACGTAAAGGATTGCAGACGAGGTCTAGTTTGGAAGACGACATCCAAGTCCTGAAGGAAGACAACAGGCATTTGGTGCTACTCGTTTTGACGTCCCAATTATTTACATTTACAATTGCTTCATGTTGATCACCATATCAGGAGGAGCGATTGAAAGGTGCCCTTGCAGATATGTACAAGTTGTCCGAGCATGCAGAGTAAACTCCTGGCTCTGTTTGTCCGGTATAATTTTTTTCTTTCTTCCGAGTGGCCTTCTACAGTGTTGAGAAGAATGCATCTGCGACAAGCTTGGCTGAACTGGTAGTACTTCGTTTTTCTAATTTTCGATAAATCTTGTTTTGTTTTGGCAGGAAGATACAATCCGAAGATTAAAGTACGAGTTAGATAAGATGACTAGCAGCAGTAAGAAGAAAGAGGACATTATCAATAATGATAACTGCAAGGTTGGGGATTGCATGGGTTTTATGTTGAAGAAAATTTCAAACTAACGTTGATTTTTTCAGATTGAACAACTGCACTCGTCCTTAACAAAGACCCAGAGAGAGCTGGACGTTGCATTGGCAGAGGTTTGCTGAAAGTGTTTGGGTTGTTATTGAACTTTGTCTCAACAGCTCGAGAAAGAACGATATAACATAGCAGTTAAGGACGACGAGATTCAAGAGCTAGATTCTGTGAAGAGAGGAATTGGTGAAGAAGCGTCCCAGCTGCGTTCAAGCCTTTCAGAAGTATAATCAACAGTCCAAACTTTCTTATTTGATTCGTGTGTTTTAGAAAGAAGACTATATTCAACGGCTGGAGGTCAAGCTTAAAATTGGCGTGGCCGAACATGAGTTGAAACTGAAAAACACGGAGGAAGACTTTTCGCGAACGGTAGTACTTTTCTTCTTTCTTGTTTATTTATATTACTGTTCCTTCTTGTGTTCTACAGAGAGAACTTCGGCGAGAGAAGCACCGGAAAGAAGTCAAGGGATTGCAGTCTAAGCTGAAGGAGCAACAACTGAAACACCTGACTCATTTAAATATTTATCAGAAAAGGGTAAGCAAATGAAACATATGTTTTGATATCAATTGTAGTGTCGTGTGTGAAAGGTTGATCACCTCGAGGCTGAAATTGAGACGTTGAAAGTACATGGTGAACATGAGCTTAAGTCTCTAAACTCCCAAGTAACAGATCGTGAAGACAATTTTAAACTGGTACGCTGAAACTGGTCGACGATTTGAGCTTTATGTTCTGATGTGAAGGTGTGCTTAAATTTCGAACGAAAACTTCAAGAGTCTCAACGAAAGGGTACACAGCTGGAAGAGTCACTGGAGTTGCTGGCTCAAGAGGTAAGAAGATTGTCTCGTGTTTATTTGATCTGAATCAGTTGGTAGTTTTCAGCTTCGTTCGAGAGAAAGGCAAAAGGTTGCTGACATCGAATCATTAAACCGAGAAGTTGAGGATGCGAAACTTGCGGAGAAGAATGCCGAAGCGGCGGCTTTGCAAAGCTATTTGGCCAAGCTTGAACAGTAAACAAAAGACAAGGACGCGTTCATAGTCGTAGTTGTCATCACTGTAGGAAGGAGAAGGAATTCCATCAGAACGTGGAAGACGAATATGAGCGAGCTGAATGCGCAATTCAGAAGTTGAACGAGATGCATGCTATCGCTATAGAAGTTGCTCTCCATAACCATCAGGTTGGGCCTGTGTTTTTTTTTTCTTCTTTGCTTGTTTAGTAATTTTGCAAATTCTGCAGATGGAGCGTGACGCTCTTAAAAACGCGTTTGAGGAAACTAAGGTAAATCATTTTCAATTTATACTCTAGAAACACTTAATCTGCATGACAGGCACAAGAGATTCGAGTGGCAGCTGAGAAATATCAGAAGCAAATAGAGGAGGCTGAGGCTGAGTTTGAAGAGGAGCGCAGAAGGTTCAGGCGTGAGCAGGATGAAACACGAGTTGTAGTCGTTCAGCAACAAAATGCTTTAGTAATGGCTCATCAGCACGCTCTTGAGGTATTTCCTGTTGCTTTTCAGAATTTCCTTGTATGTAACGCATTGGAAAAACACAGGCTCAAATGAAAAAGGCAGAGGTTGAGGTGACTCAACTCAAAGAAACTCATGCGAGGGAGATGGCTATTGCTGTGTCTCGGTC
>NW_003314668.1:0-991 GCF_000143415.4 Selaginella moellendorffii
AAAATGGTCCGTTTTTTTTCTTGCAACGAGGCATGTCAGCGACGTCTACCATTAGCTCTCAGACTACCCACTGAGTTGCTACATTTTGAGAGTAATATTTAATATTAGAAGTATTCTACTTTATATCATTAGCATTATTTCTGTATGTGTTTTTTAATAGAGAGAATGCTAATGTAAAATAAGTTATTATCTCTCTATTTTCATGGATTTATATTTAAAATTAAGGCTTTATTACAATATTATAAAGGATGAAATTTTATAATGATAAATGAATGGCAAGGTTTTACTCTATACTGAGGTAATAATGATATATAAAAATTTTCTTTATTCTAAAAATATAATATACCAGAAAATTCATAAATGGTATATAGATAGATTTAATATAATTAAAGTTCAATTGATGATGAATCACATTTCTTTAGATGGTTCTTGTACTAATGTTGTCTCAATGATATTTATACCTTATTATTTTTGTCATGTATAATTACAATGTAATAAAAAATGTTAGAAAATTTATGATATTACATAAATCTTAGACTACATCTGAGCCAATTGAAATCTCAATATGTTTAATCATTGATGATTGTATTAATAGTCATATAAATTTGTATATACTTTTTTTGATAATATGAAAAAAGAGAAATCTCAGTCTTAGAAGTGAAGCTGGGAGTGTCATATACATTTGAGTTGTTTAGTAATTTGGAAAAGTTCCTTATTCTGCTTTTCATTTCTATTGTTTCTTTATATTTGAAAAGTTAAGAAACATATATATAAGATATTCAAGCATGAGATTTAATAGGTTGTATGTTAAAAGTTTTGAAAGTGAAGGTATGGCAAAGCACACTTGATTGTAAGAAGAACTTGAGCCTTTTCTGTACCATGATATTTTAATACATATTCTGTAATTATATTAACCATGAAGGAAATTTCATTGGTATTCATTGGTATTCACCAATGGCACATCAAGATTGTAAACATCTATCACTTTGGT
>NW_003314668.1:1123-4280 GCF_000143415.4 Selaginella moellendorffii
CAATGTCCACATGTTATTGCCTCAACAATCCATACATGTTGGGCTTGTAGAATTGTTTGAAGTGTACAAAGCAGTGTCGCCCATGCAATGCAATTATATTCATCTCTTTCCAAGACAAATCTTGTGCTAATAAAACAAATGTTGATCTGAAGAAGCAACCACTATCTTTCATAATTATTTTATTGTCATTGCTGAAGGGTAGGATAAAATCAGCAATGGTAGAGGATCCTATTGATCATCCACTGGATTGCGTATCTTGGCTATTGGATGCAACCCCATATAAGCACCACCCACTACATAGAGTTGGCCATCCATAACCACATATGCACACAACTTTCAAGGACACAACATTGATGCCAAAGAACTCCATTGATTCATATGTAGATCAATATAGAACTTTCTGTCAAGAGCTTGTCACACAAATTCTCCTATGTACTATAATCATCCACACTTTCTTGGCACTTCTAGGATTGAATGATCAAGACCTCTTTCCCATGTTTGAGAAACACTGTTACGACCAGTACACCTTTAATCAATCCTTATACAGAACAATTGTCATGAAACTTGGCACTGGAGACAAGATTCCTCCACACTCTGTTCATTTTATGCATTTGCCCGTGGGTTGATAATGGCACTCACAAGAGGCACCAGTACCCAGCATCATCATCTAATATAGGAATTAGTGTTGTTGTTGCCATGGTTGAGGGACCTATTTGCCCTGAATTCAAGAGGCAGACTGTTCATCTCATCACCATCACCACCCATTATTATGGATCATTCCATGTACTATTAACCTCAAAGAAAAGCTACCTACCTGATCATTGCCCTAGCTTTCTTGACATTGATTTGCTTCTGGCCATGACATTCTTGCTATAGCAATTCTCTAGCATTGCCTACCTCTATTCAATGTATCTCTCACATTCTCCTTGATGCCCATACCCAAGAATCAATAGGGCAAGTTCAACACCTAAAATAGGTTTTCTTTGTCATGTTACTGAAAAAAAAAGGGCCATAACATGTATAAAGTTTTTTTATTTCCTACAACATTCACAGCTCCAATGGTTTTATATTGGACATTTAATTCTTATACAAGGAAAATATGTGGTTGAGGGAGATTAAATTTTATATTAGTTTTTTATTTTATTAGTGAGCTGTATTGGATTGAGTCTTTATAAAGTTTACAACATGTTTGAGATAACTATTTATCATGACACTTATATGAGCTTGGTTTACAAAGGTTATAGCCAATGAAATATAGAGGATTATAATTAAAGTTTGAACCTGCATAAAATTAACCATACCATTTGTTAACTTCTATGGTTATACTAATGTTATGTTAAATATTCTTGAGCAAGCCTGCCTTAGAGGATACTCATTTTCCACAAGCATTGTATTATATGCTAGATTATGCTATTTCCAGAAATCCTGCCAAGAGAGAAAAAGAAAAATTAACAAAGAATCTGATAATTGACTAACAAAGAGAAAGGTACTGACTACTTGTAGTGATTAACATGAGTTGTCACAAAAACTTGTGATCTAGCAACCCTAGAATGCATGGTCAATAGAGATGTCTGAAACAAACACTACATGCTAAAATTACTGCTATTGGCAATATATTCAATCACACTCATCCAAGGCACAAGTCCCAGCTTTGCTGGGAGTGTCATGTACATTTTTGTTATTTAGTAATTCTGAAAAGTTCATATTCATCTTTATATTTGAAAAGTTCATACTAATCATAACATACATAACAATTCTAATATAAAAACACACATCAGAGATATTTAGCACCTTTAGTGGTTTGGACAAGACTGCCAATTTGGGATATATCACCATTCATCATACAAGTGTAATTAACTTTTATAATGTAGAATCAAAAATTAGATAGAGATATAGAAATATAAGTAGCTTTACATATGACAATTCATTTTCTTGACATGACAAGTCAGTTCCCATGTGTTCTTAACCAAACCCTAGTTAAAAAATCAAATTAGAATATCTATTAAATATCAACTCCTATTGTACAAATTATGTGTAGTACTAAACATCCAGCAGCAGCATTAACAACACTGATGCTAAGTGGTGGCAGAATTAGGAATGTCATATAACTTTGGTAAATCATCATAGGATAAAGGGTGAAAACCATGTGCGCTACAATAATTTCTCATACACAGTATAAATGCTAAATTGGTCAACTCATTATATTGAGAACTAACTTTTTATGTGTCAATAGAGAATTAATTATCATTATATAAGATCACAATTACCATTAATAATAATTTTTGTGATTGAGTTACTCTAGAGTAAATATATATTTTACAAACACTTCTTAATGCATCATAGTTATTTATAGTTAGATACAGAAGTTTTAGCTATACAAATTTCCAAATATATATTTTCTGGGAGTGTCATGTACATTTCTGTTATTTAGTAATTTCTAAAATTTTTATATTCATATTTATATATAAAATTTTCATATTAATCTTAACATGCATAAAAACTTTTCTGAAACCTTTATCAAAAGGCTAACATTATTAGTCATAGTTTTTTAAAAATTAATCTACTTTTCTAATAATATGCAGAAGGAGAAAATTAATGGATGAATCATGAGCTAGAAACCCCACTTTTATTAAAGAATTAAAATAATACTTAATCAATCATAAATTATAAAGTATTTATTAATATATTATCATTCTTGTCTGAAACTATATAATAGTGCAATAATGATTTGGAATGTGTTTAGAATTTTTAGACTTTCCCAAATACATATTGTATACTCTAGTTTATTCTACCACCTAATAATTGATATACAATAAGATTAATCTTGCAAACTAAGTGTTTCTCTATGTAACACACTGTTATTTCATATTATATATGTGTTTGCCATAACAGTTTTTTAGTAACACAATTATCACAATAAAGGTTGAAACTCATATTCTTTATTGTTCATATATACTTTTTTGATATTTCAGATCTTCAGAGCTACCAAGTAGCTTTGGATACCATTCCATTGCATGTCCCACAACCAGAGCAAAATCACCATAAGACAATAACCAGCCTCAGGCTACTTTGGTCATATTATAGCAATAGATCATGGTGGTTCGATAATAGATCATTGTTCCCAGCAATCTCCTAATGTTTTGCATTACTATAAAGT
>NW_003314668.1:4492-7688 GCF_000143415.4 Selaginella moellendorffii
TATGCTCTACTCTAACAGCTAAGAAGACCTCCCCTAGTGAGCACATGTTTCCTTCGGAAGCTTGCTTTTGTTACTGCTGCTCTTACCAAAAGGACAAGAAGAGGTAAAAAAAACAATAAGAGGCCAGGTGAGCAATGAGGCCGTGGTTGTGAAGTGGAGGTGATAGGCTCTGCGGAAGTGGAAGATTGCTTCCTGGGGTTTTCAAGGCTGCAGAACTTAAGCCTCTAGTTGGAGACGTGACTCTGACTTTTGAACTCTCTTGGGTAGGTCAGCTTTATAAATCTGTGAAACAAAGAGCTAAACTTCCATTTTGGATTAACAATAAAACTGGAAAAACAGGAACTTTAATGAACAGGAAAGCATGAGAGTGAGGCACGTCACTTGGATTAGCTCATTGAGCTGCGTGTGAAGATATTTGGAATTCACCAGTGGACATCTTGAGCAGAGGCTGCCACAGCAATGGTAGTCGGGTCTTTGGCAACTGGAGAGCTCAATCAATCTCTTTGGCTGAAGTTACTCTAGATTATTTTTCAGTGGCTCCTCGATATTGATATCGATAAGATCGTTTGCTGGAAGGATCTCCTCAAGATCTTTGTGGACCAGTGATCGAACAGAGAGGGGTGCTCGGCTGTGATGTGTTACCACCACCACATTCTGCATAAACCCTAGCCTTAACCATTCCATCTCGTGGCCACTCTAGTCTCTGGGACAAAGGATCTAGCTCGCGGCCACTCTGGTCTCCAGGACAAAGGATCTAGCTCGCGGCCACTCTGGTCTCCAGGACAAAGGATCTAGCTCGTGGCCACTCTGGTCTCCAGGACAAAGGATCCAGCTCCCAATCCTTGGTGGAGTCCATTCCATCCTCTTCTGTGACAACTGCCTAGAGTTAACAACTATTGTATTAAAACCATGCACAACGTGCCTAACGGCCTCACTCTTGTCGAGACCCATTCTGATGAGTGCATCCAACAGCTAATCTGATCCATTGTGGAGGCAACAGCACAAGGAACTCCCGCTGAATAAAGAGCTGCCAGCCATTCTCGTGGGCCAGCACCTGCAAAACAAGTTTCATGACAAACTGTAAACCTTGGATAGCTCTGTATATTTCTGATAGCCAATTCATCAATCCATACTCCGCCCAAGCTAGCTGGGAAAACAAAGTTACATTTCACTCTAACCTCTTCAGACTAACCACCCTTTCCAGGTCATGCTTGGAGGTACTACAGACGATCAATCGCCGGATCATCTCCAATACTGCAAAAATGGTGAAAACAAAAAATCGATATAAAAAAGAAACCTTCCTCCAACGATGTCCCAGTCTCTGCAGTTCCTGGGACTTTGTCAAGTCGGGAGTAGACTTGTACACGTCCATGGCTGTAACGCTTGAAAGCTGATGCCAGTCGGCACTCATGGCAAGATCTAAAACGAAAGGGACCTCAGCAGTAGTGATCTCGTCCAGGAGGGTGCCAAGAGCTGGTCGAGAGTGATCGGCAGCCTGTTGTCACAGCCTGGGACTCTTGTGAGCCAGATTGTGCACGAGAATTACCAAGTCAAAACTTTATATGGATCTGCTCTCAACAAACCATTCTTCAGCTGCTCTTCGTCATATGATAGGTCATATATTGAACCAATTGGTAAACCATTCAAAGCAGAGTAAGGAAGAAATTTTTACCTGAAAGTTTACGCCTACTGAATCTATGTATCCTACACTGCATGAAACGCTTTCATGACACTTGATGTCTGGAAAAAAAATTGTTGATATCAGTGTTCATGCCACCACAGTGCATATTATGGAGGTCTTTCCAGCACCCTGCCATGCCACTTGATTAGTAACATACGTGATTAATTAAAAAAAGTGATTTACCTCCAAACAAGAAGTCGTACCCATCTTAGTTTCATAGACACGCTCTTCGTCACAGAGTTAGTGCTACATAGTATAGTAGCTTGACTTAGACCTTCCACAGAAATATTAACAATCTTCACACCCTCACTGTCCACAAAACCTTTTCTACATGAGTTTTCAGTTTTGTAGCACACCTGCACATTACCTGACGAGAATGAGCAACAAGACCTTGAGCAGCTCATCGTCTGAGGAACCAGAGGAGATGACTCAGATGCTGGAGCTGGTTGTCGTCCCAGATTGGTTCTTCACTTCTCTGGAATTTTTTCTGGGCTACGAGAAGAGTGCCTCCATGGTTTATAGTCAGGTATATTGAGTTGCCTCCCATTAATCGATGAGAAGTTCTACTGCTAACCTCTTCCAGAGTTTTTGGTGCGGCTCCTTGAGAATCACTGGAGGATAATAACCGGAGGATGCAGCACTGTCTTCTTCTTCTCCTTGCTCTTGGCTGGAGGTGCTAAGAAAAGAAGCATTCATATTTCCAGATTTACCTACCAATCCGTGGAAGGCAGAGAAAAATATAAATTGAGAAACAAAAAGAGAAAATGCCAATCCGCAAAGAATCGGGCATCGAATTCTAACCTCCAGTGGAAAATATAAGTAGTCTGCAAGAACAGAATCCAGGAGAGAGTACATCTGCCCACTGCCTCTCCCGTCGCTGAACGCATTCTTTCCAGCCCTAAAAAGCCACATAAAATTTTTCTCTGATTTGAAACGACATGACCTTCGACAATTAGATCTTGGCCGTTAGATCTCAGCATATACCCAGAATAAGTGTCCCCAGTATATGCTATTATTATACCGGCTCTTTTGTTTAAATATATGAGTACTAGCAGAGACCCCAGCTCCGCTGGGAGATATAGCATACCCAAGATCTTCTTTTCTAATTCTACAATGTTAAAAATTTTGATTATATACAAGTTCAAATGATATTATATCAATTGTTATAAGATATAATTTCTTTCTCTTGATATCAATTGTTTAAATGCAAAAGACTGGCATTCTGGCCATGCACAGCTCTACATGACTCAATGCCATACAACTCCAAACCATTGGGATGCCTTTGAAGGAAGACATCACTCGAGCTCTTCAGTCAACTTTGCTCCTGGTTTCAGCAAGACACAGGTGGCCTTGCATCCACAAACAATGAGCTCCTCCTGTACAAGTGCCTCTTTATGGGGCAAAACCGTCACAAAAAATGAATAAAAGCATTTCAACCCTTTTACCATGTGTTTTAATCTAGGCAGTCATTTGAAAGTGATCAAATAGTAACTGCCCAAGTCCTCCATGTGAGAA
>NW_003314669.1:0-6109 GCF_000143415.4 Selaginella moellendorffii
ATAAACGGTACGCCAATGCTTACTGCTCAGTAAGAAACACATAGGGTTCCTACCTTATGTTTATCCAATCTAAGTGCATGGTCATTGACCAGTTTCTCAACTAGCTCAAGTGGGAAACTGATAACGGGTCCAGCAATACCGACCTCCTGCCATCGTGGCAGTAAGGTAAGAGTGTCCGTAAGGACTAGTCGACAGGTAACTTTCGATACCCGAAGTCACATTCACGACAGATGACTAGCCGCAAACTCCCGTCCTTCTTCTTGACAAAGAAGACAGGTGCTCCAACCGGGGACTGTGAATGCTGAATGTACCCCGAGGCAAGGTTCTGATCCACGTACTCTTTGAGGGCCTGAAGCTCGGACAGGGATAACCCGTAGATAGGCCCCCACGGAGGTGACGCTCCTTCCTGTAAATCAATGGGACAGTCATAAGGCCGATGAACAGGCAAGACACTAGCTTTTTTCTTGTCAAACACATCCCCAAAATCATGATACTTCTCAGGAAGACTAACAAGAGAAACATGCAAAGCAAAAAGGAAAAGAGGTTCTTCATGAAGGAGTTCTTTCATAGTGATTGTGGAGATAGGAGAAGGCATACGACTAAATGGAATGATGAGACGAGGATATTGTCCAGTGTAAGATGGAAGAGAGGAAAAAGAAGTGGGTGAAAACTTCGTAGAGTCAGGAATAGATCCCCAATTTGAGTTTAGGGAACTTTTCCTGATTCAGACTCGATGAACAGCAGGAGAAGCCATGGAAGATGGTGATGTGGGAGAGACAAGCTTTAATTCCTTCCAACAGATCTGAGGCTGATGTAGTTGGAACCAAGGGAGGCCAAGCACCACAGAGGAGGACTTGTTGTTGATGATGTTGAAGGAGATATCAGTGACGGTGGAGCCGATGTGTACTCGAACGGGCAACGTTTCCCTAAGTCCAGAAGAGGGAGACACAAAATGCCCGCCAATACCTTCAACCCGCAGATCCCGTATGGTAGGAGAAAGAGGAACGTGATGTCGGACAGCAAAGTCTCTGTCCATGAAGCAGGAAGTTGCACCCGAGTCCAGTAGCGCCAGAGCCTTGAGTCCTGATTGTCCGGTGAAAGAAAGGAGACATAGGATGCGGAAGTTGCGGGAATTGGTGGTGGCTTTGATGAAAGGTGGTGAGGAGCTTGATAAAGAAGAGAAGTGATTTTTATTCGGGGAGTCCAAACAGACAGCTCCTACTCTGTTTGGACAGGGTCGTTTCCCGACTGCAACAGAGGTGGACTTTGAGGCAGAGTGAACTCGAGCAGTCGGGGAGGCTTCTTGGGATACACAGCTGCTTTGTGATTAGGATCAGCACAGTAGAGGCAAAGATTATGAGATATTCGACGTTGCTTCTCAGCAGGACTCAACTTCCCTCTAATGAGTTGGGGAGTACCAGAAATATCCATCGGGACCGGAGCAGTAGGTTCAGGAGTATGCCTTGAAGACTCAAGCTGGGATTCCTGAGTCTGGGACGGGAAAACGGCGGCATGGCGACTTTCCTGACGACGTTCAAAGAGACGATTGTCACATCGAACAGCTTTGTTGATGGCATCCGACAAGTCCGTGGGATCCTCCATGGTGAGCAACAAATCCTTGACACCGTTGTTGAGGCCGAAACAAAATTGATCAATTAGGGCCCGCTCATCCCACTGAGTGTCCAAGGCAAGGAGTTGGAACTCTACAGCATAGATCGAGGCAGGATGAGACCCTTGAGAAAGACGTCTCATCTTTGTGGTGGCAGCCCAAACCTGATCCGTCTCGCCAAAACATGCTTCGAGCTTCTCTTTGAACAATTGAAGATCCATTAGCTCCGGAACCACGACCCCTTTCATGCTCTTCTCCAGGAGAGGAGAAAACCATGACAAAGCTGCACCTTCCAGCAACGTCCCAATCACACCGATTTGAGACTTGGGAGTGGGGTACCGCCGATGTTGAAGTGCGAAGATTAGCTCCATTTGGTTTAGGAATCCGCAAAGCTCCAAACGCTTCCCTGAAAATTTTGCCAGGAAACTCACCTTCGGTTTAGGAACTTTGCTGGATCCTTGAGCCGAAAGTGAAGCAAGCTCCTGCTGCATGCGAAGAAGGGTCGCCTTCAGCTCGGTATTCTCAGACTGGATTTTTGCAAGGACTTCAGCAAAGAAATCAGGATGGCGTGGAGACTCCATTGGAAAAGAAGAAAGAAAAAAGAGGGAAAAAAGGCAAAGACAATCAAACAATCAAAACGAGCTAAAGCAAAAAACAAAAAAGCACAATCTGAATCAAACTGTCAAGACCCACAACAAGATCAAGACTAGAAAATGCAAAAGACAAAGAGAAAAGCTAGTGAATAACAAAGAAGAGGCCTTAGACTGGTGTTGATTCAAATTGTGGAGAAATGGAACAAGGCTAACTTATATATACTATAGGTTGATGAAGCTCCACCACTCTTAGATCAAAGACGGCCTAAATATAGCTGAAGTCGAGGAGGCGCCACATCATCATTAGGAATCTGGCTCGAGACTCAAGAATCGTATAGGAAATCAGAGAGTCAAGAATAGGGAAGAGTCTCAAGAGTCAGAAATAGGGAAGTGTCTCGAGAGTCAGGAATGTGGTCTGCAGGTCAAGAATCTGGTGAGAGTCAGGAATGTGGCAAGAATTGGGGGATTCCTGACATGGATGTTCGAAGATGTGGTCTTCGTGATCAAATCTTGGATGTTCATTTTGCATTTTGCAAATATCGGTATTGGATGTCAAAAAAAATAGGCAAAGATGTTTGATGTTTAGTATGTTATTGGATCATGAGAATTTGTGTTAAGGTGAACCTATGTGAAGTTGTTAATAAAAGGAAGTTCGTTGAGTCTTGAAAGTTTTCATTCTTACACTGAGAGTCATTTTTTTTTTAGGATGGAAAATTTTCCACAAATTTTCTTAAACTTTTTTAATGGCTGATCTGGATCTAGATCAGCCATTGGAAAAGTCTAAAAATATTTGTGGAAAATTTTCCATCCTAAAAAACGAATAACTCTTCACATTAACACAAATTCTCGTGATCTAATAGCATACTAAGCATTGAACATCTTTGCCTATTTTTTTGAGATCCAACATCGACATCCACAAAATGCAAAATAAACATCCAAGGCTTGATCACAAAGAGCATGGAGAATTTGTGATTCAGATCCAGATTTAGAACCAAATTGGTCAAGTATGTGTTCAAATTCAAATGCATACTCAAATTCATGCATACTCGGATTCAGATCTAGATGAAAACTTTATTTTTGGACTCAACTTGACTAAATATTAAACTTGCTGTTTTTAATCTAATTTAAAAAACATTTATGAAAGAATACAATAATGAACCTTGATCCATTTATAATCATATATAGTAAGGATCCACTACTGTCGTATTAAACAGTTATGAACCAATTTATTTACCACCCATAGCAAGCCTATAGGAAATTTATTTTTACCTATGATACTATAGTAATAACTCATCCAATAAGTTACATTAATCTTGTCAACTTATTAAATTGCTAATGTGTCTAGTACATCTCAATAAGTACAAGCAAAACTTTATACAATATGGTAGATGACTTCTTGAGAAATCCAAATTCAAAAGTTTACATTTGAGGATCATATGCTTAAATTGATATTGTGCATATCATAAGACTTAATCAAGAGAGAATACCCAATTTGAAGCAAGTAATATTGAGTGAATTTTGTAGTATTTAAACTCAAAAATGCTTAGCCCTAAATATTCTAAGATTCTAAATCTCTTTATATTGAAACCTTAATGAGATTTCTGAAATTGATCTCTTTAATTATTTACAACTAAATTTTTTTATCGTTTATATATAAATAAACAAATGAGATAATATTTCAATAGACTTTATCACAAAATATTTTAAGGAAATAATGCTATCTAGATTGTTATGGATTAGTTAACGAAGAGCTTCTCAATGAAGATGACAATTTAAACTTTTAAACTGATTATGGAATGATTAGGATCTGCAAATGTAAACCTATTTCACAAAGACCTTGGCAAATAGCAAATGTGTTACACAGACATGCTTGGCAGCAGTCGTGCCATTCCCATCACAATGTCTTAGCATGAAGGCTGAATGCGTTCAGTCCTGAAATTGAACGTTCCATGCTTGAACGTCTGTGATATTTTGGGATGAAATCATTGCAATGATCTGATATTCTCTCACAGTAGAATTAGTGCTCGATATGGATAATCAAACTGGCAACATTTTCCAAAGAACATGAGATAATCCTAAAGCTTATATAGCATACCTTTCTCGATGGATCTTAGTTGTTCTTATCCATTGTTCATGAATGGTCCTAGTACCAAAATCCATGTTTTCCACTGCCTTGCTTGATGATAACTCTTTGTAGCTTGCGAATGGCGTGAACACACAGTTCAATTATGATTCATGGGTAGTTAACCACATAGGAAATGGATCTTCTAACCATCTCAGGCAGGTTTTAGAGCACGATATGCAGAACAGCTCGGCTTGGATCATCGGAGCGCTGCTGCTCGCCTCGCTTGCTAATGACGCTAGTGAGTTTAACTCTCTTGCTTGTTCTGGGTTTACTGTCAAGACCTTGTTTGATCTCGACAAGCACTCGGTAAATGCCCTTGGCTTGTATATGGACCTGCGGAACAAGTTTGTGTTGGCGCTCGATTCTAGTGGCAATCGTATATGGAAGCTGAGACTGCCACTCTCGCACGCTGCTGACGATCCTCATACCCTTGGGGAGCGTCTGGAAGAGGCGCCACTCGCTGCACGGGGAATTCTCGACTGGAGTAAGCACTAGAGGCTTTTCTTATAAAGCGTAAGAGTTTTTTTTTCCTCTAGACAGCAGCTTGGAAGCTTTTGCCGGTTCATTCGTGGGGGAGTCCGGCTATGTCGACGGCCCCGCGGTAAAGTCACTTTTTAATCGCCCACAAACCTTGCTATTTGCGACAATGGCGCGGTCTTTGTGGCGGAATCGAGGAACTTGGCTATACGCAAAATCAGCAAGGATGGCGAAGGTAGTTTCGTTTTCTCTTTTAAAAATCTCTAGAACATTTTTTCTAGTTCCAACAGTGACCACCATTGCCGGAGGTAGCTCTCGAAAGCCAGGGTTTGCCGACGGCCCCGGAGACACAGCTCGTTTCTCAAGCGAGTTTAGCTTGGCGTGTTCTTTTGGCTCCTTACTCATAGCCGATCGCGGGAACCGGCTGATTCACGAGATACAAATCGATGATCCAAAGTCGCGTGATTCAAGCGATTCAGCCGTTTCAGGTGACTTCTCATCCTTTACCAGGATTTTTTTCTTTCGATTGGATTTAAAACTCCTGCTTTTTGTTGATTTCATGATCAGGACCACAAAAATGGGCTTTAATTCCCGTAGTGCTGCTTGGCATCTGTCTGGAGATGCCTCTGGGAGCTTTTATAATCTGGAAGATACTTGATCAGCGGTGCCGGCAAGTAAGTTTCACGAGCAACGCTGGTGACGCTTATGAAAATATTTCTAGGCAGGCGATCAGCTGGGAAACACTGAAAGATTGCTGGCGGGCGTTCCGGAGGACGATGATCTGCAAGTTCGGCAGCAGAAGCGAACTTGCTAGCGCCGTCTTTAGTCTTTTCCTGCTTGTATATCATCAGGCACAGCTGCTCGCGTCTGTCTTCTTTGGTGTTGCACACGAAGTAAAAACGAAGCCAACTGCGCCTGTCAAACAAGATCAAGACCTCCACTCTCTCCTTGGAAACACGAAAGATGAGCCTCCAGACCTCATTGATTTCATGGAACTCTCCCAACTTGGAATCTTCTGTTGCTCCTTCTCGCCCTCTTTCTTTTGCGGATTCGAGGAATTTGACTATGGAGCTCGAGTGTTTGGAGAAGTTCCAGCAGGAATTCAAGGACAAGCGCAAGCACAGCTAAGAATGTGCTCACACAAGCTTTGTTTTTCCACTCTTCTTGAATAGTCCATTGTTTTACAAATAGGTTGACGCTCATGTTCCGGCTGAAGGCGTTCCTCCGGCGAGGAGATGGACGAGCTCGAGTTCCAACGATCTGGTGACCGAGTACCAGCAGTACCGGGATGCTTCCATGACGACG
>NW_003314669.1:6214-7446 GCF_000143415.4 Selaginella moellendorffii
AGGTTATACTTTCTCGCTTGGATTTTTCTATTCGAGATGTCGGAACGCGCGGTTTCGTCAGGTATGGATGCTTCTCTCCATCAAGAAGCTATGGTCTCTCGTGATCATGGGCCTCCAACGCTTGGCCGCCGAGCTCCAGCGCCCTGGCATGGCGGCCATCACCGAGCTTCACACCCGCGAGCTCCAGCTCCAGCTCCAGCTCCAGCGCATCGAGCAGCGCATGGACACCACCGTCCTCGAGCATCTCATGGAGGCCACGAGCCAGCGCCAGCTTTAGCTCCAGTTCTTCAAGGTGGCGCTCCAGTTCCAGCTCCGGCTCCAGCGCCAGCTGCTTTCGTTCATGCTCGCGGCCACCACCCTGGTGATCGAGCTCCAGCGCCTCGCCACCACGATCCAGCTCCAGCAGCAGCGGTGTACCATCATCATCACGGTGATGGAGCTCCTCTGGTTGTTCACCACCATCACCATGGTCACCATCATGGAGGCCACCACCATCACCATGGTCACCATCATGGAGGCCGCCACCACCACCACCACCACCACCACCATCGTCGCGACGGTCACAACGCAGCGATGGCCACACCGACACCCGCGGCAGTGGTTACAGTGGCTCGGAGGACGCCCTGGTCGCTGCTCCAGCTTCTTCTCTGGGTTTTGGTTGCGATCTTGGTGCTGCTTGCGTGCTGTTTGCTAGTGCGATGGATGTTATCTCGAAGGAAACAGCGCAAAAATGCGATCTTTCAGGACCCTCAGTGGCGGATCGAAGTGACGAATCCTCTGGCAGTTGTGGTGGACGATTCTCTGACTGAGAAGAAAGAGCCCGAGTGGAGGATTAAAGTGCTAAACGCACAGGAGGAAGACGATTCTCTGACTATGAGCTTGTGAAAGTACGGTGCTACCAGCATAGCGAGTGCTCGAGAGGTTTAAGCAGCGGGATTAGTGTCGTCTGGAATGCACTCTGGCTTCGCTCGAAACGGCACCAACTGACGATGCCTTACTCTCATGAAGTACCAAGGCTGTGATCTGAAGGCCTGTTCCAGTGTTTGGCGTGAAGAAGGCACAGAGAGCTTCGTCGATCTATTTCCAAGCTGCAAAGGCTATATTCGTCGCGACGATCTCTATGAGCCTCGTCAAGTTTTTGAACGAATACCCCAGAAGCAACATCGTGGACTACCTGAAGGTAATTCACTTGACTATCTCCAGATATAGAGCCGAAGTCATTGTGTCCGTGG
>NW_003314670.1:0-7237 GCF_000143415.4 Selaginella moellendorffii
CCAAGCATCCCTGGAGCAAGCATTTAGAACTAGAACTATGAGTAGCTTTGATGGAGCTTTGATCAAATGGAACTTACTTTCATCAAGCCAATCACAGTGCCACGACTTGTGGGGAAATTCGTCACAGATGTCACGACCACGGCGGTGTTGGAATACGTCTGCGAATTCGCAGCGACGAGCATGAAGGCGCACATCTGCCAGAGCTGGACGCCCCGGATCCTGTGCGTTCCAGCGAGCCAGATCATGAAATAGCCCAGAAAACCTTGGCCCGCCCCCAGCGCCAGGATAATCCACGGCGGCAGCGCCAGCGAGAGCAGCAATCCTGTGTGAATCCCCACATTGGCGCCGATCCCCTTGAAGAACCCTAGCGTGTCGAGCTGCGATTGATCGAATCCCAGCTCGCGCTTGAGGCTCTCCGAGTACAATCCAAAGACGTAGGTGGATCCCATCGTGATCTGGATCCAAATGCCCGCCACTAGCATCAGCCAGCGGCTCCTCAGCAGATCCACCATCGCTTGGATCAAACCCTAGCTCCTGGCGCCAGTAGAGACAGTTTGAAAATAAAGTTTATTTGCTTTTCGGGAGATCTCCCAAGGTCTTGTAGAACTGGCCATCGTAGAAGACTGGCATTTGCGAGAATCCCACGTCCTTGCGATCCATGAAGAATCTCCCGTGAGGAAGTGGTTCTTCCGGAGTTCCCGGAGGAAGCAAAGCGATCCACACCGCGGTGTCGGCTCCAATCTCGACCGAGTGACCCTTGAATCCCGACATGGCCGTGCTGGTCGAGCCGGGACACATCGAGTTGAAGAAGATCTCCTTCTCCCTCGCGAGCTTCTCCGCGATGATCCTCGCGTAGGCGTTGAGAGCGATCTTGGAGAGGGAGTAGCCGGCGAGTATCTCTGGTGGCGCTAGCGGGATCTCCTCGCCCATGCACGGCCAGCCGCGGGCTTTGATCTCTTTGGCTTCCACTGCTCGGAAGAACTCCTGGATCATCTCGTCGATCGAGCTGGGCGTGAGAGTGGCGATATCTTCCAGCTTTGCATTCCATTCGTTCTTTAGATACTGCGGTGGAAAAATCATAAGAATCTCCAAGGTTTCTCATCGATATTCGCGAGGAACTTACTGAGAAATCACCAACTTTGGAGCTGACGTTAACGATTCGAGCTCCAGGTTTGAGAAGAGGGACCATAGCCTCGATCACTCTCTTCGTGCCGTAGTAATTCGTTTCCACCACGTACTTCGCTTGCTCCAAGTCCGGCACTCCAATTGAGTTCACGCCGGCATTGTTAATCTGGAAGAACACCAAGGAAGAAAACAAAGAACTATCTGCTGGACGGCTAGAGAAATAGTGAAATTCGAGCTCTAGCTCTCTACTCACAAGAATTTCGATGCGACCGTAGGAGCGAGAGACCCAATCCGCCAGCGCGTCGACCGAATCGGGGCTAGTGATGTCGAGCTGGTGATACACGAGCCTTTCTCGATCGATGCCCTCTTCCAGCAGCGATTCGATAGCCTTCCTGCCGCTGGATTCGTCTCTAGACGTGAGTATCGTCGTCAATCCTCGCCTGGCGAGCTCGCGCGCCAACTGCAAGCCAATACCCTTGTTCGCGCCGGTGACGAGCGCGATTGTGTCCTTGGACCACCACATTCTGGAAAGAAACACGAGAAGGATCCATCGATTGCTTGGAAACGATGGCGCGAGCTTGAGATTACCTCTCTGGATTGCCCGTCGACACCATAGCTGCCAGCGCTGAGTGGCGACAAAAACCTAAACGAAAGAACGTGTGGTCTAGTTTTGCGTTTCGATTCCCGCCAAACCCCAGATTTTAGGGCGAGGGTTTTCGATGGTGGAGCGCGAAGGCGGCAGCTAAGATCCGAGGTTTGTGCCGATCGAGGGCAACGATTTCGAGCGGAGCTTTGTGATCGGCGATGCGATGCAGTCTATGGAGGAAGGCGAGGCATCCGGCAAGGTTTCCATGGCCGCATTGTCGGCTACGTTCACCCGGCTTAAGAAGCAAGTGGCATTCGAGCGACAAGCTTATGTCAAGGTACTGTTTTCCTCCTCTTTGGAGATTTCTCAAGCGCTAGAGCTGATTTCTTCGCGGATTTTCTAGGCAAGGATGGATGCAAACTCGGAGAGATTGCAAGGATTTTGTACGCACTTACTGGCGCTGTCCAGCTCCCGCGCTGTGAATAACAGGAATCACGCCGACAACGATATGCTCAACACACGGATCCAAAAGGCGCTCAACAAGCTTGGGACTGATCCAGCAGCCGCGGATCAGCAGTGTGGCTCGCAAGATGACTCCTCGGCTCCTATTCTTTTCAACAATTCCGGTGGGAAGAGCATTGTGAAGCCCGTCAGGCTGCAAACCGTGCAAAAGACGCCGCCATATACAACTTGGATCTTCTTGGACAGGTAGAGAAACAAAGATGCGGGTGCTAGTTCACTGACCTTTTGTTTTCCAGGAATCAGCGGATGGCCGAAGATCAATCCGTCGTTGGTCGAAGAAGGATCTATTATGACTCTGCTGAAAATGAAGCGTTGATATGCAGTGACAGTGAGGAAGAACAAGTCGAGGAGGAAGAAGAGAAACGTGACTTTAGCAAAGGTGACGATTTTCTCATCAGGTTAGTAGTACTGATTCTAATTTTTTTTCTTTACTTATTGAATGCCTGTAGAGCCACTGTCCAAGAACATGGATTGAGTAAAATGATGTTTAAGGCGCTGGCTGACTGTCTTGATGCAAAGCCGAGCGAGATAGAGGTACGGGCCTTGCCTGATGGGCTGCTTGATTTTTTTAAGAGGAAAAACAGATAGGAAACGTGGATATGCATATTCATGTTATGCTCTTTACAGAATTATGAATCAAACTCAAACGTCTGCTACAGGCACGGTATGAAATACTAGCGAAGGACGGGGACAAACTCAAAAGCGAGGAAAAGCATGATCTTCTATCTGCAATGGACTCCTTCGATAATCTTTTCTGTCGACGTTGTTTGGTAAGCTGGGATGCTCTTTCTATTCTCATACTAAACTTCCCGCATTATTAAAGGTGTTCGACTGTCGGCTTCATGGTTGCTCGCAGCCGGTGATAATTCCTGTAAGCTTCTTACTTGTGCTTGATGAGCTACTGATTGAAATGGAAGCTTGCAGTTCGATAAGCAGACTCCACTTAACAAGACGGGGGAACTGCCGTCAGTACCATGCGGTCCCTGCTGTTTCCATTTGGTATGATATCCTATGACGCCATTTCATCATAGTTCTTACGCCGCCTTGGCAGCCACGCCTTTCAAGCCACCACGATGCCACTTCTTCAGGCGTAGAGTCCAAACCCGTTCCTGTAGAAAGCACAGCACCTGCTATTGAGAAGAGCTGGCAAGTTCCGGATTCCAAAGACAAGGGCGTCGCTACGGAACCAGTCGCCAAAACTGTGGACAAGCCTCCTGAGGCTCCTAAGAAGAGCTTCAAAGATAAAAGTGTGACCGCTCTCAGAAGGTTGCTACTAAAGAGGAAAGCGACGAGACATACAGACGATGACACAAATGAGGCGCGTAAGAAACACCATGTGGAAGGATCGCATGCTGAGGTGGGAGATGGCAGTGGCAATGCGACTCGCGGCGAGAATACTGGGGCCAGCATGTACTTGAAAAAACTGGTTAGCAAGAAGCTTTACGCTCAGAGAAAATGGAAAGGAAGCCAGATCACCACTGTGAAGCGGCCGCCACCTGTAATCAAGGAATCAGAGGATGTGATGCAGAGCATATCCAAGAACCTTACGCTATATGACAGTAACTGGAACACTTTGGAGAAGGACCTTTACGAAACAGGGCTGCAAATCTTTGGTAGAGACAGGTACGGAAAATCCTGCCTGTTTATCAGTTCACTGAAAGCTTTTGTGTGATTTTTATCAGCTGTCTTATTTCAAGGAATTTGCTAAGGGGAATGAAGAGCTGTGCCGAGGTTGGGGAATTCATGCAGCTTGAGGCAGCCGTGAACTGGAAGCTGAATGAAGAAACAAAGCTCCAACAGGATGGAAACACAGTCATTGAGGATGCGACGGTAAGGCTCCACAGTTTTTTGACTCCTCTTAAAACCATCTTTTGTAGGAGATTGACCGTTCGCGGTCCAGGTTGTACAACGGACGCAGGAGGGGACGTGTACGTAGGCTAAAGTACACATGGAAATCCGTGGGCTATCCAGCTATCAGGAAAAGACTCGTGGATGGGAAGGATGGCTGTAGACAATACACACCCTGCTCTTGCTCGGAGTCGTGCGGAAAGCAGTGTTCTTGCCATCGAAATGGGACGTGCTGCGAGAAATATTGCGGGTACGTGTTATGCTACATTTGCTTAAAGCGACGTTTTTGTCTTATCAGGTGCTCCAAGAACTGCAAAAACCGCTTCAGGGGCTGCCATTGCGCTAAAAGCCAGTGTTCCAGTCGGCAATGCCCGTGTTTTGCAGCTGGACGGGAATGTGATCCTGATGTCTGTAGAAATTGCTGGATTGGGTATGCAACGGTGTACAATTGCAAAGCTCGTGTGCTGATGTGATTTTCCTCTTTTGTGCCTTTGTTTCAGGTGCGGGGATGGATCGCAAGGCGGACCACCGGCACGGGGTGACAGCTACGAATGTCGAAACATGAAACTTCTTCTAAAGCAACAACAGCGGGTAAAATCTCTTCTTTCAAACATTCCTTTAGCTTTTCTTAAACAAACTTGTGCAGGTTTTACTTGGAAGATCTGATGTCGCTGGCTGGGGTGCATTTTTAAAGGTAATAGTATGTTGCTCTTACAGAAAGAAGTAGCTATTAGCTTCCTTGTCTTCTAGACGCCGGTAAATAAGCATGACTACCTTGGAGAATACACGGGAGAGCTTATATCACATCGTGAAGCTGACAAGCGTGGCAAGATTTACGACCGCGAGAACTCGTCCTTCTTATTTAATTTGAATGATCAGGTATGGTTTGGTTGATCTGAATTTACATGGTTTCCTTTTTCTACCTGTTCTTTCTCTAGTACGTACTGGATGCCTGCCGCAAGGGTGACAAGCTCAAATTTGCAAATCACTCGCCAAATCCAAACTGCTATGCAAAGGTGAGGTGTTCTCCATAAAGCTGCTGGAAACTCAACATGAATGTGTAGGTGATAATGGTTGCTGGGGATCACAGAGTTGGCATATTTGCAAAGGAACGTATATCAGCCGGTGAGGAACTGTTCTACGACTACAGGTACGAAGCCGATAGAGCTCCTCCGTGGGCTAGAAAACCCGAAGACGGCCAGAAGAATGACGAAGCCGCAAGTGGATCCGGTCGGGCTCAGAAGACAGCCTGAAGCAGGCTGCTAGGTGACAGTTTTGGAGAGTTCTGCTTGGAGTAAACTACGTCCTGAAGTTCAGGAATGAGATTTGATTCATTTGTGAGCAACATAGTGCTAGACGAAGAGCTTCGATCAAGAGAGTCATGAACGTCGAGATCCTGTAAGTCACCATGTTTGGCTTGTACTCTTTAACTCCCTTCTACAGCCAAATGCTTCGAACTCCCATCTTCATTTGTTCCGGAATCGTTGGAAATCTTCATGCCTCGGTGGTGATTTCCTTGCAAGCCTAGGAACTATGAAATGTCTTGAAGTTGGATAATGTGCGCTTTATTTTAAATTTGTTCCGACAATCCAAACAAATTTGAATGATTATAATTTTTGCAAAATTCCAGAAATGGAGAGCTTAATAGTAACGTTATGATAATTTTACTGGGCAATTATCGTGATTTTTTGTAAAACCATCTATTGATGGAACTGTTTGTAACTGCAAAGTGCACAAGAAACGGTGGAACAAAAAGCATGGTTTTTAAAAGTATGAATGCTGATAAATTCAATTAATAAAACTTATTTGAAAATTAGTTTTATCTAATGTTGTGCTAACTAGCTTGTATTTATAATTATACTTTTTGCTATGATGGATCGTGTAATGTGATCAATTAACAATATTGATTATATTTTTATTCAATAATAATTTTTGTTCTTTGGATTAAAAATTATTTGCCATGGGTTGCATGTGGTTTGCTTAATAGTCAAAATAAAATTTTATAATTATAAACATGTTTATAATTTATAAACACAAGATTAATCTTATTGCATATCAACCATTAGATGGTAGAATAAAAACTAATATACTAAAAAGTGCTTAAGAAAGCTTATAAATTATAAACATATTTATAAATTAAATACAAGATTAATCAAAATAAATGATGGTAGAATATCCAAGCATATTCTAGGTATATTCACTACCGGTTTGCTTAAGCAAACCAATTATAAAACTTTATTTACTATGTGCTATTTTAAAGTTTTATTATATTCCTTTTCTGTCTGAATATGTATTTAGGAAATTATCCATTTATTAAAAACATACTACTTGTTTGTTAGTGACATTACGTGAAAATGCATGTTATTTTGTAGGCACCAATCAAATTAATCTAATGCTTTGTGATCCTTTTTATAAAGTCATTTTCTTTGTAATAATCAAATGTGCATATTTATTATCAAAATATATTGAAAAATAACCAGCTGTTTCTTGATTAAAATGTAAAACAAGCTTACTCTAAAATGCAATTTGTGGCATGACAGAATTTTTATGGATAATTTACTCTGTCACAGAGAGAGAGAGAGAGAGAGCTAGCTTTTCTTGAGAAGATCTTGAGCTCTTCGCCAGTCAAATGTGAAAAACAAACAGGAGACGGCAATAAGTGGCGGCTGCCGTCAGTCAGATTTCGTATCCTTATGACCGTAGGCGTACACGTATGTGTAAGGTGGCTGGATTTAGCTCCAAGATCTTGAAGCTTCCATAAGAAAGATACATTTCGTACATTATAAATGGTGGTAAAGTGTGATGCTCTGGTTCCAAGATCGAGTGATATAGTTTATGGTTTCCAAGATCCAAGGGATTATATTGGATTTTTTGAGAGTTTGATGTGGAGGCCGTTGGCCGGAGCTGCGAGTGGAGCCATTTGGATGTGCTCGTTTGGATCGAGGAGCGACCACTGCAACTGGGTGAGTAGATGATGCAAGAACACGCGGAGGAGCATCTTTGCGAGCTCATTCCCGGGGCAAATGCGAGGGCCTCCACCAAATGGAACGTACGTGTATGGGATCAAGCCCGAGCTCCCGTTGAATCGCTCCGGATCAAACTTGTCCGGCTCAGGGAAGAACGCGCTCCTCCTGTTGCTCTGGAAGACGCTCCACA
>NW_003314671.1:0-2727 GCF_000143415.4 Selaginella moellendorffii
TGTTTTGTTGATGATTATATATATATTTTTTAAAATTAGTAAACAATATTTATATATTTTTTAACTGAAAATTTAGGAATGTCTTTGCCAATTGGATCATGATGAAATTTAATTTTTTGAATAGGTCTTTATGTTTATATAGCAATCATCCTAGTAATATAGACTAATTGATACTAAATCAAAATTATATATATGTAAATATATAATTTATAATATTTTAAAATTATCTAATGTTTTCATTTGTAAATCACTTTATTACTTTAGAGGTTACAGTTCGTAAATTCTATGAAATGGCCATTTTTACTGCCAATGGATTTTTATGATGATTAACATATATTTTTAAAAAACATTATTAAAAAATATTTGTATATTTTTTTAATTTAAAAATCAGAAATTTATTTGCCAATTAGATCTTGATGAAATTTATTTTTTTGCCTAGGTCTTTATGTTTATATAACAATTATCCTGGTAAAAGTTTATTTAATAGTTAATTTTTTAATATTTTTTATTTTGAAATTTGGAATCAAACTAATTTAGTACTTGGTTGTAAAACCTAAAAAAGGGATCATCAACATAGTAATCACACTCTTTTTATATTCAAGATTCTTATAAAATGAAACATTCTTTAATAATTTATTATAATATTAATTTAAGATTTTACTTAGTATAGAACTATGTTAATATGTATTAACTTGATGTATTATTTTATATGATTATATAAAACTTTAAATGTACATAGTTATAAAAGAATTATTTAGAAACTAATATATATTTAGATTCAAAATATTTTAATATATTAAAATTTAATTTTTTTTTTTTAATATGATTTTCAACTTTTCAAATTTTCAAATATAAAACTTGTAAGGTATTTATATAAGCTATTAATTGGTTTTTAAATTAATGTTACAATATATAATTTATGATTTGTGAGTGCATGGAATATGGAAAGGGAATACAGAAATGTGCATATCAATTAACCCAAAAACCCTAGCTTATATACAGGAGCGAGTGGTTCGGATTGAAACCAATCCGACGGCTATCAAAATCCACTACGCTAATATTAGTATACGGCATCGTAGCCGTACACTTGGCCCTCACATCATCCCCTCCTCTCGGAATAATGGAAGGCCGTCAGGGTTCTCTTGTAGATGGGCCGGGATCTGGAGGAACGTCAGGAGGAGGCATCGGTGGATCTGTAGACGGTATTAACTGCTCCTGATCCCTCTGTATGAAGCGTTTTAACCGCTGCACATGCACAATCTCCGGAGGATCAGCCTGCTGAACGTCATGCCGAACCTCATAAACTTGTGGTCCAACTTGCCGCAACACCCGATATGGTCCTTTCCACTGCGCAAGGAGCCCCTTAGATAAACCACGTACCGTAAGATGGGGAAAACGGACTAACACCAAATCATCCACTTTGTACTCCGCTGGTGGACGATGATGGGAATTGTAGCGCCGTTGTTGTCCCACTTGTACGCGGCCTAAGTGTTCAGCAGACTCTGCTCGGACAAGTGGAAGAATGCTTGTCAAATATTGATCCCATGACCTAGCATCAGGAGCTCGTGGCAATCGCGAAGGTAAACCTAGCTCTGTTGGTAATATTGGATCATGACCATATAGGAGTTTATATGGTGAAGCACCAACAGAACTCTGCACCCCTGTGACATAAGCATACCGAAGAGACGGCAAATAACCATCCCAATCCGAATGTTGAAAGTTCACATACTTCGCAATCATCCCTTTGAATGTCCGAACGAGCCGTTCCACCAGACCGTCTGATTGTGGATGATAAGCACTCGTAAAAGTGTGGCGTATCCCCAACCGAGATGTCAAAACATGAAATACCTCAGCCATAAATGCAGGACCATTATCCGAAAGAATCCGTTCTGGACAAGAATGCTGGAACACCACTCGATTGAGGAGGAAGTATCCAACAGTAGTTGCAGAGGCACTAGCAAGAGCACCAACTTCCACCCAACGAGTCAAGTAGTCAGAAGCAATAATAACATACTCATTGCCAGCAGTCGATCGCGGAAAAGGTCCCATAAGATCAAACGCCACCAACTCAAACGGACGAGAAATTGCAATTGACTCCAACTGTCCTTCCGCAGCACAAGGGGGAGTATTACGAGCTTGGCACCAAACGCAGCTACGCACATACCGGATAACATCACGTCGCATCTCTGGCCAATAGAAAGATCTGCGCAACTTCTCGGTGACACGACGGTGTCCCATATGCCCACCTAGAATAGGAGAATCATGGTAGGCATGGAGAAACTGCGGAATAAACACCGAAGGCACCACCAGCCGTAAATGAGCATCAGGATCTGTCCCCACAAAATAAAGAAGGCCATCTTCAAGGCGATATTGAGAATGTAAATGCCGAAAAGGCAAGTCATCAGCAAGTGATGTAGGATTCTCAAACCCATCTCGAAGCCTTCGAATCCACGGCTCAATCTTTTGAGCCTCGCGAACCTCATCCAGAGAAGGTAGATCTTGCTCTACGCCCTGTGGACACTGAACGTCAAGGACAGCAACCGCCGACGGCACAGATCCTCATCTAGAAAATCCACAGATGCTGGAACAACAGGTTCATCAGAAACATGAGAAGTGAGTGGAGAAGGAAGAGGAGCTCGAGAAAGGGCATCAGCATCAGCCATAGAACTCCCTGGGCGATGAACAACATCGAAATCATATATCTGAAGCTTCAAAGCCCATCGAGCC
>NW_003314671.1:2827-7277 GCF_000143415.4 Selaginella moellendorffii
GAGAACCATGTAGATAGGCATGAAGTTTCTCGAAACCCCAGACTGCTGCTAAACACTCCTTCTCCGTCGTGGAGTAGTTCATCTCCGCTGGTTGTAATGTACGGCTTATGTATGCAATGGGATGGCGCTGACCAGGCACACTCGAGCTCTCTTGCATCAACACACCTCCAAGACCAATGTCAGAAGCATCCACGCGCAAAATAAAAGGTCGAGTGTAGTCAGGATATGCCAAAACCGGAGGAGTCGTCAATAGCTCTTTGAGATTCACGAACGCCCGCTCACAATCGGGAGACTAGATGAAAGATGACGTTGATGACTTCAACAATGCTCGCAATGGTAAAGTGCGATCGGAAAGATGATCCACAAAACGACCGAGATACTGCACCTTACCCAAAAAGCGCTGCACATCATTCACACACTTCGGAGTAGGGAACTTTAGAACAGCCACAAGTTTGTCAGGATCAACTTGCAAACCCTCACGAGAAATACGGTACCCAAGATAAGTTGTGTCCTTGGACCCAAACACGCACTTCGACCGCTTCAGCTTTAAACCAACGTCGCGTAGCCGATCCAATACTTTACAAACATCACGAACATGCTCCTCCCACGTCCCCTCCGAGTGGATTAAGACATCATCAATGAAGTCAGCCGTCACCTCTGGCATATCGCAAAGAACCTCGTCCATCATTCGCTGAAAAGTTGCTGGAGCATTGTTCAAACCAAACGGCATCACCAAAAACTCGTACAAACCAAATGGTGTACGAAAAGCAGTCTTAGGAATATCGTCTTCAGCCATCGGTACTTGCCAATACCCAGAAGCAAGATCGAGCTTGGTGAACCAACGACTTCGCCCCAGACGATCCAAGAGATCAGCAGTGTGAGGAAGAGGGTACACGTCTGGGATCGTCACTTCATTTAACGGACGATAGTCGATGCAGAAACGAATACTCCCATCAGGCTTCGTCACAAGATGAGGTTCACATGCCCAAGGACTCCGCGACTTCCGAATAACACCCTTCTCCAACATCTCCTTGACGTTTGCACGTAAAATCTTGATCTCCTTGGGTGACCGACGACGAACAGGAACCTTGATTGGGCAAGCATCCCCAGTTGGAATGGGATGACGTGTGGCAATCTTGGCCCCAGACGATAGGTCAAATTCAAAGAGATCAGAATACTCCTTCATGAGCTGATCAACAGCTGCAACACAAAGATCATCAGAGGGATCGGAAAAGGGAAGAGCAGAACAAGATGGAAACACAAGAGGAAATAATGGGGGAACAAAAGTAATGGAAGCAGAGGTAGAAGTAGAGGGACGAAGAGGTACAGAAGTGAGAGGAATGGATGAAACATAAGGAAGTATGAGACAAGGGGGAAAAGCCTCAAAGTCACACTTGGCATGATTGTGCTGCAACCAATCCATACCAAGAATGAGGTCAAAAGCTTGACTCAGCACCACCCGCAACGACTGCAACTCAAGCTCGAGATCGCCCACACACACAACCAGGTCCGCCTCATCTCGTGCACATGCATGTGTACGGCCGTTGCCATAAAGAATGAAAACTGGATCCGCCACACGACGCAAGTGTAGACGACAACGTGTGGCAACAGGTCGAGCAATAGAAGATAAACTCAAACCTGTATCAACCAACACGGAGAGAAGAATAGGAGACCTCTTGTTATAAAAACGAGCTTGGAAAGTAAACACTGGATGAACCGGTGCCGAGTGAACCCCTTGATGATACTCCCGAAAGAAAGATGGAGGGGTCACTAACTTATTTGCGCAAGGTCCCTCCATTACTCGCGCGACTCCTCGTTTCCCGAATGCACCTCGGTATCCAAACCTTCCACCGCAACAGCACCAACGGGACGTTGCTGACGCCAAGGTCTCCACCCAGGAAATGGAGGTCGCCAATCCGGAAAGCGCCGACAATGCCAATAAGTATGACCAACTTCATCACACGCCCAGCAACGAATGTCACGGCCACGACCACGTCCTCGCCCTTGTCCTTGGACTCGAGTAGCAGCAGCATCAACCTCCATGGGAACAGGACCATCACTCATAGGAAGTGGAGCTGAAGGACGTGTAGCAAGAAGTGGAAGAGGCGACGTCTCATAACGTTGTGCCAAGCGAAGAGCATCGTCAAGAGTGGCAGGAGCAAGTGCATGCACAAGTTCGACAAGATCTTGACGAAGTGCTGGCCACAGCATTCCTAGCTTGATCCGCTCCGACATACTTGGCTCCGCACGAAGCAAAAGACTTCGGAAACGAACGCCAAATTGCATCACCGACTCAGATGGCCCTTGGCGAAGACGATGCAATTGTTGGAAGGCATCATCACAATCGTCGGCGTGTCCGAAGGCGCGTTTGAAGACGTCCGGAAGAACACTCCAATCGCCACGAGTAGCTGCGCTCAATCCATTGTACCACTGCAATGCCATCCCTTGAAGACATGTGGGGAACTCACGCAAACGCCGAGCATCATCCCAAGAATGATATGTGGCAATCACCGTGAAGTGATCGAACCAATGGTACACATCATCCCCAGGATTCCCACGAAAGAACTCCGGCCGAACACGAGGATTGGCACCAAAAGCAGGAGGAGTTGTACCATGTGCCGTGAACGCCGCCATCAACTGAGTTTGGTTGTTCAATTGCAGGCGCATAGCATCGAGCAATTGAACCAACTGTTGCTCTAGAGTCAAAGGAGGAGATTGCAGATCAGCCATGAAAATGAATGAGAAAGAAAGAGCAAAAGAAGAGAAATGACAAAAAGCTAGAAAGAAATGGTAGATCTAGACAATGCAAAAAGCTAGATCTAAACCAAAATCCTGAAAGGAAAGAACAAAAGAAAGGAAATGGAAAAAGCTAGATCTAGACAATGCAAAAGCTAGATCTAAACCGAAATCCCAAATCTAAGCACTCCCCAGGGACAATCAAAGGTGCCCCTCAACTCCACCAATGTGAGTGCATGGAATATGGAAAGGGAATACAGAAATATGCATATCAATTAACCCAAAAACCTAGCTTATATACAAGAGCGAGTGGTTCGGATTGAAACCAATCCGACGGCTATCAAAATCCACTACGCTAATATTAGTATACGGCATCGTAGCCGTACACTTGGCCCTCACAGATTGAAATTTATAATATAATATATTTTAATTCCTGTTTTAGTTTTGGGGAATGCGTATAATGTTTCACCAGATCCATTAATTTGGCAAGCCAAAGAAGTAATCCCTAACTTAAAATTCATCATATATATCAAAGAGAAGATGATATCTAAAACATTTTTGTCAATGTTATTTTTTTTGTTCTCATGTTTAGTGATTTTGTCCTTGAGGAATTTGTGCTCACAATCACCTCCAAATTTTTTTTCACCCCTCCTTGTTCTCCACATCTTCATAAAAGTTAAAATATAAATATTTATACTTTTGTTGATATAATAACATAAAAATGGCTTATATAACTAAAAAATCAGAACAAAACACAATGTCATTTAAATTTATTTTAAATGATAGTATTTAAATAAGTGTTTAACCCATATTTTAAAGATATTTCATCCATTTTTGTTGTGTTTTTCCAAAGCCTCTTTTTTTTCCTTTTTTTTTGAACTCCTCACTTAAAATTACATGTCAAAATTTAAAAAATTGCTTTATAAAACCCTTTACTTTTATAACCCCTTCCTTAAAAAGTATGATTATATCTATTGTTAGAATTATAACTGCACGCACAAAGATTTCCTTTATTTACAAGATCTTGTGAAAGCATTTTCTTCTAAAGGATTGAATAAGTTTTGAAGCACATTTTTTGGTAGTTGTTATTCATGCACTTAGAATGCCAGACATTTAGCTTGTAATTTTACCCTTTTAATGTTATTATAAAAAAAAACAATCTCAATGAGAGAACTGCAATGGCATATCTCATGCTTCTAATTGCATGGAGAGGAAATAACAACCATGAAAAATGGTCCAAAGCATGTTCTCAGTCTTTTAGAAGAGAATGCCTTTTAATGTGTATTTACTGGAAAATCTCAATATTTTTCAAGTGGAATAATTATCAATATTATCAATTCTATTTGATAATCATGCTATTTATACCAGACGCTAAAAAAGTCAGGCATGGAACTCTCCTAGACTTTACATTGGAGTCCGGCTTGGAAAATTTCTACTAGCGGCCACAACTCTAGACATTAACTCTTAGGACGACTATTTTAAAGAGGTCGGATGGGCCTTTATAAAAGCCGTAATGTAGTTCTTGATCTTGTTTGGCCATCCCTCAAATGTTCTCAATTGTAAATGGACATTGCCACAGCCCCTAACGCGAAAGCATAACAATATACAGGGCAAATCTTATTCTCATTAAAAGGTTAGATGCAGCCAAAGCTGTAAGACCAACATGAGAGGAAGGAAGACAAAGAGAATTGAGGCTTACCGGCTGATCATTTGC